>NW_005871084.1:6943171-6964748 GCF_000147115.1 Myotis lucifugus
GTTGCCCCATGCAGCCTTTTTCAGTCGTCCGTTCAGTTGTTTTCGGTGCAATGATCAAATGATGTATACACACTCACACACACACACACCACACACACACACTAGTAACCCTACACACAAATCCATGCGCCAGTAGGTCGCTGCCACCCTCCTGTAGCTCTCCCACAGCCCAGCTTGTACCTCTCTGGCCCAGCCTCCTGCTGATCTGTGATCTGGCCATTACGCCTCGGGGCATAACAGCTAATTAGCATATTCCTCTCTTATTATATAGGATATATATATATAGATGCCTGATAAATCTATGATACACAGAGACACAGTGTAAATGGGGCCTGGCATCACTAAAAGAGGGGAGTTACTCTCTGAGTCCCCCTCTTACCTCACTAGTTGTCGTTCCTTGATATTGTGCTCTGAATGACATTCTGTGTATAATTGAACATACTCTTCTCTTGAAGGAAGAAAAAAGGCTTAAGTGAAGAAAAATATACTGATTTATTGTTAATCTATATTAAATACATATTATTAAACAAATATTTAATGAGGCCCATAAGACATGAAGCACAGGGAAAATAATTATGGCTGGAATTCAGACTTACTGGTGAAAAGTGACAATGGACAGTTTGGACCTGTGCTAGAGTAATATGAGGGAAATTGATTACATTTGAGAAAGAATAAATTGAGGAGAAATAATGCATAATTTTCTAGGAGAAAGCAGATTTCAAAAATAGTCATATCTGCTCAACTTGACATTTTTATATAATCCATCTTGTGGAAGCTGCTATATTTTGTCATATCCAAGGATGATTTTCAGCTACAGGAGCTGGTTAGTGCTTAGGAACATAGATAGATGAGGCATTAGAGCCCCCCGATTTTTTATCCTGTCCTCCTTATATATCCAGCTTGGTGCACATCCTGATTGAGTGACATGAATGTCTCGGCCACCTTCACTGTCCTTCAGGTGTTTCCTCTACTTCCTCCTAAGGCAGCCTCGTTTCCCAACTTCCTGATTTACTGTCACTTGAGTAAACTTCTCTGTGCATGTTAGATTACTCTTTACACTTGTTTAACTTTTCTGTGACGTGGAAAAGAATTGAGAAAGATTTAAAACATTTCTCAAAGAACTGCAGATTTTATTTAGAAGTTACATTTCATGTTGTATTATTAACTATACTAGTTAATATACTACAAAATTCGTGCACGGCGGGGGTGTCCTTCAGCCCAGACTGCACCCTCTCCAATCTGGGACCCTTTGGGGGATGTCCGACTGCAGGATCAGGCCTAAACCGGTGAGTGGTTAGGAGTCAGCAGTCCTGGATTGTGAGAGGGATGTCCAACTGCCGCGTTAGGACACCCTCACACAATCCAGGACTACTGGCTCCTAACCACTTGCCTCCCTGACTGATTGCCCCTAAAACTCTTCTGCCTGCCAGCCTGATCACCCCCTAATCGCTCCCCTGTCAGCCCTATCACCCCCAAATGCCCTCGACTGCCGGCCTGATTGGCCCCAACTGCCTTCCCCTGCTGGACCAGTCGCCCCCAACTGCCTTCCCCTGCCAGCCTGATTGCCCCCAACTGCCCTCCCCTGCTGGCTCTTCTATACTAATAAAAGCCTAGGTGGTTCTTGCGTCATCACAAGATGGCCTCCACAAGATGACCACCCCCACGTTACATGATGGCCGCCACAAGATGACCACCACAAGATGGCTGCCACAAGATGGCTGGCAGGGAGGGCAGTTGGGGGAGATTGGGCTGGCAGGGGAGGGCAGTTGGGGGAGACCAGTGAACATAGGCACCTATTTTAGTTGGAAGAGAAAGGATATGTCATGGGACAAATGCATGTTAAATTTCAATGATCCTACCAAACATTTTGCCAAAGTGGGTGTATATCTATTAGTAGAATTACTGATAGAGACTTTTATCAGTTGAATTTGGTTTTCTCCAGATGACAGCACTTTCCAGCATGCACTTCTCAGTTACAAATAGAAGTTACAACTTGGTGTCTTACCAAGAGGAGAGAAAGAAGATATGTCAATGTAATGCTTCAAGATCAGGAAACATGCTTTACTCACCTCACTCTGGCTCAGCCTTATGGCTATCACACTGTGGGGGCATCAGGAAATAATTTTAAGTAGTTGAGTTTTGATCTCTAGTTTTATATTCAGATTCAACAAATCCTCTTCCTTCTAACAGCCAGTCTTGGGGCTGTAACACTATACCTAAGATTTAAGTACTGAACTCAAGGATTGCCTATTTACTCCCATTTTTATTATCCTACATGACAATCACTACTCTATAATAAAATATGCATAATTAATTGATACTAGTGATTTTCATATGTCCTCTAGCAGTGTCATCTATGCCTTGGGCCTTGTCATCCTTGAAAGGACTGCCATAAGATTTAAAAATAAGGAAGTCTTCCTCTCTTGCTATGTGTTTTCCACTCAGGTAAACTGCTTTACCCTGGTTGGTCTACCTATCTCAGTCTCTTCTTAGTTCTGCAGCCTCTCTGAACTTTCAGCTTCCTTACTTGTTTGTATCTCTGATCACTAAGTCATGAAGCCTCAAGAGATGACAGGCACATATCAGAATGAAGACTGCACCTTCTTAGAAATTGTACTGTCTGAATTAACTACTTGTATTTATTTAGTGTAATATTGACTGAAAAAATCATTACACCAAAAATGGAATGTGCCAAAAAGTGGTATAAGTTTTCAGAATTTAATAGTAATCAGTTAACTGACTATATGTTATGTGTTTGGAGCTATAGAAATGTTAAAAAGAAACCTGCAGAATATAAGTACATAAAATTGAAGAATTCTACCCACAAGTAGGAAATGAAAAAGTAGTATTAAAGTAGAAAAAAAGGACAGGAGGAGAAGGTAAAATATAGATTAAAAATTTAGAGCACCATTCAGAAAGAAGGAATATGAACAGAATAAATTATAAAATAAATATTACCACAAATTTTTTCAGAACAGAAATATAGTAGATTCTGTATTTAAAGGTCCCATTGAGAGCTCAGACCAATTTATACAGGAAAATACCCATCAAAGGGGATAGAGGGAAAAATCACCATGACATTTCAGAGAACTGTGGATAAATGAAAAATTTTAAGAGATTCTAGATTGGTGGAAGGAGGAGGGGAGAACCAGGTCATTTATAAGCTCGAAGTCAATAGACTAATTTCTTTAAAATTCTGACAGAGGAAAAATTATTTCTGGCCTAGAATCCTATGCATGAGCAAATTTTCAATCAAGTGTGATGGCAGAATAAAGACATCTTACAAAAAAAAAAAGACATCTTCAAGTGTACAAGAATTTCCCATGTAATTTTCCCCAAGAAATTACTGGAGAATCTGTATCACCAAAGTGGAAGTCCAATAACTAAAAAACCATTTTTATATTATTGGTGTAAATAATCACATGCCCATATATATCAAGGAAATTCCAAATTAAGAATTTGATTTCCTATAAAAATGGTCTTTTAATCTTGAATTAGAAATTCCAAATTAATTAAGATATCTTTAAAGAGATTTCACACAGCTTATTCACAGGTGAGAATTTCTCTTTTACTGGAAATTTTCATGTAATTCTACTTATAATTTTAATGCAGCATTGTTATTTTGGAGATAATAAAACAGTGATATGTATATGCATTACATTGATGCAATACAATTGCCATAGTTCATTATCTGAAATGAGTGGAGGTGCTGTTTCTGGAATATTAAGTACTGGGTTTTTACAAAGGCAGCCAATAAGTGATTTTTAGCGTCTTTCAATTAGATTAAGGTGAAAAGTCCACTTATCTTTGGAGGTGAACTATTTTTTTTGAAAATTGAAAAACAGATAGCATAGTTCATTAGGAAATATTCCTTTTCTATTTACATTTGCCATTTCCTAATCATCATACATGGTTTTGAAGATCAGGAGTGTGGATATCTGAGGATGTTTTGGAAATCTGAGGCCAGCTCTTTCAGATTCACTGCTCCGCTGTGTTATTAAAAACTACCCAGATTCCCAGTGGATGTTAGGTATCATTATAATACTGAGAATAAGTACAACTGCTAATCCCATAAATGCATTTCAGTACTTGCCTTTCTTGAGGAACTAAAGGTTTTGATAGCTGAATACATGTTTGCCCCTTCTTTAAACATGTTCTATTCCATTTGCCATGTTTTATTTCTCACTGAGTGTTTCTTCTCTCTCTGTCCTGAAAGTGCCAAGTATTCCATAAATTTCTCAAAGTCCTCCTACTGAGAATTATTCCCTTTTCATTCTGCCTTATTCTTTCCAATGCCTTCAATGAACAAATGATTCTTTGTATTCTGATCAATCAACGGTCTATATCGTTAAGACGAATCACAGTTAATGTGTGCACCAAATTTACTACGTGTCAGATGCTGTTGAAGTGCTTTATGTCCATTAAATCATTTATTTGTCCTAATAATACAAAGATGCTGTTTTTATTATTTCCATAGTAAATATTAGGATTCTGAGTACAGAGAGGGCAAATAACTTGCACTGTGGATGGTTGGTGCCAGCTATGGTTCCAGGAACCAAGTCCATGATCTTTGTCATAGTACTGAACTTCCCCTCAAGGCCATATTTCTTCCCTAACCCAAGTTTTCAGGTGTATATTGTCTATCAGAAGGAACACGTCAATATTTTCTCACCATTCTTCATTCCAAAATGATAAAGTAAACAATCAAATTCTATCCTTCCTTAGTCTTTAATTAGATCAAGAGTCATGGACTCATTCCTAGACTTTTTATTTTTTTCTTTCTCCCCAAAAGATTTTTAAAACAAACCCCATGTATTTCTTCAGTCAATCATGTCTATTCTATTTTATTAAATAATCAGAGTCATCTCTAAATAAACCAAGGACATTTACCTTTCATTTGGGAGGAATTTTTTTCTGTGTCTTAGTTCAGTTGTATTCAACTGACATACTTATTTTTCCATGAATGTTTCAATTTTTAAAATATTTTTATGTGGTTAATTTTATCAATCTTTAATAATTTGGGGTTTTTGATAATGATAAATATTACTAGAGGCCTGGTGCACAAAATTCATGCAAGTGGGGAGGGTCCCTCAGCACAGCCTGTACCCTCTTGCAATCCGGGACCCCTCAGGGGATGTCTGACTGCCAGTTTAGGCCTGATCCCTGTAAAGGGCCTAAACCGGCAATCGGACATCCCTCTCACAATCCAGAACCGCTGGCTCCTAACTACTTGACTGCCTGCCTGATCGCCCCTAACCACTCACCTGCCTGCCTGATCACCTCTAACCGTTTTCCTGCCTGCCTCATCACTTCTAACTGCTCACCTGCCTTCCTGATTGCCCCTAACCACCTTTGCCTGCCTGCCTGATCACCCCTAATCACCTCTGCCTTGGCCGCCGCCATGGCAGCTTCATCCAGAAGGATGTCCAGAATGACGTCTGGAAGGTCGTTCAGCTGTCTGGTCTAATTAGCATATTACACTTTTATTATTATAGATCTCTAGTAATATTTAGACTTTTCTAACCAAAGATAATAAAACATGTTTTTTAAAATTCCCTTTTTCCCCCCAGCACTTTTGTCGTTTAGTTATTTTATATCTAAATTTTGCACTTATACAAATCAGGTTATATCCTTCCCTGAACATCCTATATAAACATATAGCCCAGATAGAGAGAGAGGTGAAGCTGTGATGCAGTCTTAAAGGATATGCAGCTCATGGAGTGGAGAGATCTGAAGATGAGATGATACTTCAGAGATCTCCTGATTTCTGGTGAGAGGTCCAGGCTTTTCTATCCAAATGAAATGTGTGAATCTGCTCAACCCACTCAATGTCTGAAGGGACTGAAAGCCCACAACTGTGGGCCTTTCAAGATGGGATTTGGGCAACAGATCACAGCATCCATTACGGTACATCCTGGGTATGTCCACTTCCTGATACAATCTTTTTCTTCTTTAAAATCCTTCACTGACTCCCATAAATTTTAGTATAAAATCTCCATATTGTCCTAGGCCTTTAGCACTAGGGGTTTCCAGCTTCATCCACCTCAAAATTATCTATCTCTCTCAACTGTCCCATACATGCAATCTGTATCTTATTTATACAGAACTATTTACCTTTCCCAAATATATCCTGCTGTATAATCATTACTTTGTATATCCTGCTTAGACTACAAGCTACCATCTTATTTTTAGTTAACTCAACTCATATTCAAACATCAAACCAAAGCTTCACTCACTTTCTGTTGAAAATCTTCTCTCACTTTCTATTGTTTGGCCAGTGTGACCTCAAACCACTCTCTTACAAATATCATTTGTCACTATTTTCTGTCTCTGTGTCTTGATCATTGTTTTTCAAATATTGGTCTATAGACTGGTAAGAATCTATGGTGAAGTTATTATTCTTTTACAGATAAATAAAAAAGCCACACTAGGATATGTACTGCACCATCATTCATTCTCACCTAAGCCCTCCTCTGTATTATTTTCTTGTTAAAATGTCTTTTACTTTAGAATACGATGATGATGATACATGCAGTTTTTCCTTCCTTCCCTTCCTTTCCTTCCAAAGCCTGAATATAGCATAATAAAAAAGTTAACTGTACAATTTTGATCACCATTTTCAACTTTCCCGTTGCTCTAAACTCTGAATTTGAATTTTTAAAAATTGTTGTCACTGTTTCCCTGGCACCTTGAACACAAAATAGGTGCCAATATAAGTTGAATAAATGAATGATCATACCCTCAGATATCCCAAGGTGGGTATAAGCTGACTTTATTAACAGAATGAAATGATTCAAGGGAATTAAGTGGATATAGATACTGCTATTACCCAGATGCAAGGGATACTGTTTGGTTTGTAGGCTAAGTGGATTCATGTGCCCAAGTGTTCTAATACTCCCTAATAGCCTCTCCACTGATTCCAGTGCTTACTCTGTTTAGCACCCTAATGAACCCAATGCTCCTCCCCCACCCCATTAATAGTCACTGTTTTTAGAACAGTCTTTTGTATTCTGTGCTACACAGCTGGCCATTTGATACAACTACTGAGTTAGATGAACACTTTTTACTTTAACTCAGCACAAAATTAAGTCCGTGTCAAAACCTCAAGGACCTGCAATAATTACAGAAAAGGGGCAGTAGACTGTTTTGAACCAAACATGCCACTTCAACATCAGCAGCCCATTATTGCAGCAATAAATTGTGACCTTTTGGTAGCACCTGTAAGTGATTCTTAGAGATTGTTATCTCATTGTTTCATTTATTGGCAGTTGTTTGAGAAACACCCAATGTAGAGAAGATAAAGTGATAAAGCGATTGAATTACCTTTTGGCCTCCCAAATAGCTATTTTTGTGCTGCCTTGACTCCACCTACAGATGTCTGTCATATTTCTATAAAAATAGGAGATGGAATCCTTTGGGAAATATAGAAAAATTGTCCAGACACCATAAATCACATAATAGCGTGAACTTATTACCTATTATACACCCCACCGAATCAAGGTGTAAATTCAATTTTAAGGAAAGCTAACACTTTTATTATATTTTAAAGCAAATTCTTACCTGGCAGATGGGTAACTCTTCACCTACATTTCTTGAGGTGCAAATTAATTTTTGGTTCAGAGAGTAACTCATTCTTGTGCAAAGAAATTGTAACCGTAAGGGCTGATCTCTTCTCAGGAAGGCAATTGAGTTGAACAGAGATATATCAGATTCCTAAAATGTTTGCATTGTTTAAAATTTTCCTCTATGTCTAGATTATTCCCCCAAAAGGTGATCATATTTTATTCCCCCAACATACATTGCAATCTATGTGTTTATTTATTTGGGGTTATTGACAGAACAAAAATATATAGAAATAGTTATGCACTAATCTAGTTGTGAATTCAGTTGGCTAATACAATTCTAAATTAAAATATGTCATTTACAGTGCAATAAATATTTGCCCCATTTGTAGTTTTCTGATATAATTAACAGCTGACAAAGCATATTGAAATTATTATTCTTCATTTTGAGTTTGTTTACTATTTATAATAGTTATACTTTTTAAAAAGATTTTTCAGTATAATTTAAAATCAAACTACTCTTTTTATTATGGGGTGGGAGGGTTTGTTTGAGTGGGGGGGCAGGGCACTTTCCAGACATGAATATTTTCAAGGAGATGTTGTTAAGTATTGAGAGATTAAAAGCAAAAATGCTTCATATAGTGCACTAGAGGCCTGATGCACAAAATTCGTGTAAGAGTAGACCTTCCTTACCCTGGCTGCCAGCATGGCTTCCCTCTGGCACCCGGAACCCAGGCTTCCCTTGCAGCCCCGGCTTCATCCAGAAGGTCTTCAGGAAGGATGTCTGGTCTAATTAGCATATTATGCTTTTATTATTATAGATATTTTGGAGTTAATATATTTTACGTTAGAAAGACTGAAATGAAGAATCGCATTATTTCAAAATTCTAAATATGATGGAGAAGATAAATGAACTGCAATAGTGTCAGGACTGTAAGAAAATTCCTGGCCCCATATGGACCTGGTCACCATATTAACCCTTCTTAAGGAAAAGGTCTGGTTTTACTAAAAAAATCAGTGAAAACATGTGTGTTGACTTTCAGAAAGCCTCTTTACTTCTAATTGGATAAAGTCTATCCATTTATGTGAGGGATACATTTGTTCTGAATAAATTTTAAATTGATAAATGTCACTCACCTGATTAAAAACATCAAGCTTTCCATTACCTTTAGAATAAAATTGAATTCCTGAACACTACTTGCGGATCTAATCTCGCATTCACTCCTGTCTCACCATCCATCACCACACTGCAGACTCACTGGTCACTCTGATCCAGCCCTCCTTTTCTTCTAGTTGCTCAGGGCTGTTAAAGCTCATTGTCGTTTGTTTAGAGATATTTTCCTTAAACCCTCTAATCTCAATTATGTTCTCTTTTTCTTTTCTCAAAACAACCCATTCTTCTCCATAGGACTTCCTGTATCTTACCTTGATATTTTATACATTTATTTGTCTAATGTTTGTCTTCTCCATGAACTCTCTTTTCCATAATGGAAATGATCATATCCATTGGTTTTTCAATATAAACTCACACACACACACACACACACACACACACACACACACACACCAGTTACTCTTTAATATTTGTTGAACAAAATTAAAAATGTGTTCCTATATTGTTAATCTACACTAATAAAAGAGGAACATGCAAATTGACCATTCCTCCGCTATGCCCGCCAGCCAATCAGAGCGATATACAAATTAACCCAACAAAGAGGGTGGTTAATTTGCATACACAGGCATGGAGCGAAGACTGAAGACAGCGTAGAAGTCAGCCACGCACTGCAGAAGGGAGTGAAGCGGCGGAGACAGGAGGGAGCGAGGCAGCAGAGACGGGAGGGAGTGAGGCAGCAGAGATGGGAGGGAGCGAGGCAGAGGAGACAGGAGGGAGCGAGGAAGCATAGATGGAAGGGAGTCGAGGCAGCAGAGACAGGAGGGAGCCGAGGCAGCAGAGACGGGAGGGAGTGAGGCAGCAGAGATGGGAGGGAGCGAGGCAGAGGAGACAGGAGGGAGCGAGGCAGCAGAGACGGGAGGGAGTGAGGCAGCAGAGATGGGAGGGAGCGAGGCAGAGGAGACAGGAGGGAGCGAGGAAGCAGAGATGGGAGGGAGTGAGGCAGCAGAGATGGGAGGGAGCTGAGGCAGCAGAGATGGGAGGGAGTGAGGCAGCGGAGACAGGAGGGAGCGAGGCAGCAGAGATGGAAGGGAGCCGAGGCAGCAGAGACAGGAGGGAGCCGAGGCAGCAGAGACGGGAGGGAGTGAGGCAGCAAGATGGGAGGGATCAAGGCAGCAGAGACAGGAGGGAGCGAGCTTCTCTGTTTCGCTTCAGCCTCAGGAAGCCCTAATCTTGAAGGAATCTTCCTGCAACGGGCCTCTAGTATTATAAATAATGCATATGATTAAAGTATAGTAGAATGTTTATTTTCTTAATTTGTTATTTTCACCAGTAGCAGAACTGAGTGCAACAGTTTCCCAACTATTCCATCTAACATGAAAATATATAAAACTTAGTAAAAATTGGGTATAAATAATATTGAGGTAGGATCTTTAAATTAACTTAGAATGATTGTAACCTAATGATATACACCCTTCTGGGAATACATTATAACATTAAGATATCACTAAGAGACCATCACCAGAACATAGGGAAGCTTTATGTTGTCATTCTGTGAGAGTGTAATTAAAGGAATAAATTACTCAAATCCTGGTGAAAGTGAGTAATTGGTAATATCCAGAAATGCTTACATAGACAAGGTAAGATTTTAGATGTGATTATGTTGTAATTAGTTTGGTTTTTATGTAATATTCTTTTGAATTTTTTAATCTTTAAAATGTGTTACATGATAATCTAGTATTTGAAATAAATGTGCTTTAAAAATAGAATGGAAAACCATTGTCTAATAAGATCTGTGTGCCTTCATTAAATAGGAATTTTGGGCTTTGTTGGTCTGATAAATGTTATGGATATGTGATTTATTTTACTCTTCAAGAATACTTCCACAGATATTAATCAAAATAGGGACATAAAGCCATGGTCATGAAAATTATATATAGATAAGAGAATATACCAATTTGTCTTATTTCCCCTGGATTGAAGAATTGAAAATAATATTTGTTTAGGATCTGTAAGGAACCAAGTTAATGTGTTGGGTGTTCTTTTAAGCTTTGTGTTAATCTTTACAAGAATGCTGAGGTACAAACAGCTTCATTTTATAGAGGGTCAAACTAACTTAAACTAAGGTTTACAAGGTAAAGCGATTTTCTGAAGTACATAAAAATTTTTATCTAGTAGAACAGAAATTGAAAACAGTGGTTGTCTGGTTGCAAGGTGAGAATACATTCCATCTTGACTTGTTTTCTCTAAATGACTTATTGAAACAAAAACTGTTTATTTTCACTTTATAACCCTCTATAGATATTTTCACAAAGAAAAACATGCCTAATGAATTTTTAAAATACGTTATTTTTTCTAATACTGTTAATGTTACATCCATGTTCTTTGTTCCAAAAATTAAAGTGCATTTTCAAATGCTTCTTAAGTAATACTGAATTATTGAATGGTTTTATAAAATAATTTCTATTGTCTAGTTGGTAAAACAGCACAGGCACAGAAAACATTTTTGATATTTTGAAAATGTCACCAATCATTGGCATTATTGATCATTCATTTTCTGGGTCAGTAGTGCCCATTATGAAGGTAAGGAAAGTAAGACTCAGAATGGTTAAGTAATGTAAGACCATATAACAAATATGAGATTATTTTTTTTCTTACTAGAGTCTTTAGGTTGTATCTCAAAATAGTGTTACTTCTTTAAGCAAAGTTGAGTCAGCCCCTACATGGTAATGGTCTATATCTACTATACTTTTCCCACCTACCAAATAGGTCAAAGGAAAGATCATTAAACATGTATAAACCGAGACAACTATGTATATACTGTTCTTATGAATAAAGTAGGAAAACATATGAGGAGTAATTTTAGCTTTCACAGAGACCTTGATTGCCTGCCAAACTAAAATGATCAGTAAAGGCCACCACAATGATCAAGATAGTGTTTATGTGTTCTAGGATGATTCTTGCAGCAGTCCTGTACTATTTCCTGATTTTTTCAATATGGCATGGAAATACCAAATGAACAGAGTAGTGACAAATTAAGCATAAGGGGAGAATACAGTTTAGAGGCAATCTGGTGTTCCTCTCAGAACAATGCTTTTGGAACAATAATATTGTGAGTCATTTACCCAAATTGATTAAAATAAAGGAAAAACTATTTGTCTTTTATTGTATTTCAGAAGAAAGGAACAAATTTTCAGCCAATTACTATTATGGGTTCGTGAGTGGTGAGATAATTCCAAAGTCTGAATTGCAGATTTGAGATATTTAATTCAGGGATCCCCCAGCCATGGCTCCTTATTTGCTAAACTCAGTACTAAACCCCTCACAAAGCTATTTAGCCAGATTGCTCATAGTTTGATATCTTTAAAAAAAATTATCTCCTGCCCAGCCTGCATGGCTCAGTAGTTGAGCATTGACCTATGAACCTGGAGGTCACAGTTCGATTCCAGGCCAGGGCACATGCCCAGGTTGCATGCTCAATCCCTGGGGCGTGGGCATGCAGGAGGCAGCCTATCAGTGATTCTCTCTCATCATTGATGGTTCTGTCTCTCTCTCCTCCCTTCCTCTCTGAAATCAATAAAAATACATTTTAAAAATTTATATCCAAATCTTTAGGTACATACTCTATTTAAGAGGCCATATTAACATAGCTACCCTTCTGTACCAGGGTTTTTACTGCTGAAGATATTTTATTATATACTGTAACTCCCAGAAAAATAAATGATTTCTATGTATTATACCTGGGGACAACTTTCAGAACAGTCTTCACAGTATGCTTTTCATTGAAAAAAAATAAAAAGCTTTTTGACTCTGAAAGTTCTTGGATCTCACTTTGGTCAATGCCAATGGAAGCTCTAATATTAGCAATAGAAGTTAGTAAAAATTAAGGAAGATACCTTGTATAATAAAAGTGCATTGCATGGTTCTGTTAAGGGAATTCTACTTTCAATATAATATCAGGAACTTGTATTTATATTAAGCAATATAATATCAGGAACTTGTATTTATATTAAGATATTATAGCCATTATTATAATAGGCTTATTTACTTCATTATTTTTAAAGTTTTCCATTCAAACCACAACTGTAACTGGATTTCAAATGTTCCAGGAATAGAAATATCTACTTGGGGTCTCCTTAGAATGACAGGTTGTGGATTGCTAAAGTCAAAAAGAGAGTGTCCAGCAAATAATTTCCGTATCTTTAAATAGATTGAAATTACTACCTGTAATGGTTGCATAATTTGACATTACATGGTTTTGCAACAATTCCTCTATTGTCGGACATTGAGGTTCTTTCTAATTTGTCATTATTATAAATATAATATAGTTGCCAAGACTGACCAGCAGGCCCTGTGAAAGACAGGACTTAGGGGCTGCTTGGCTATAGGGACTATACAGCCCCGTTCGCCTGCCTCCGTAGGCTTTTATTGTAACCACAGCTTGAATTAAAATTAACCTCTAGATACAATCAGCAGGGTAAGCATCCTTGAGAAAGCACGTGCTTCTACAAGTTTGGGTCTAAAGACTAAACATAGAGATTCCAGTAAAACACCTGGGGCTCAGACTAGTTTGGAAAAGTCAAGGCAGGGGCTGCCACCTTAAGCAAGGTCCCTCTAGAGCAGTGGTTCTCAACCTTCCTAATGCCACGACCTTTTAATACAGTTCCTCATGTTGTGGTGACCCCCAACCATAAAATTATTTTTGTTGCTACTTCGTAACTGTAATTTTGCTACTGTTATGAATCGTAATGTAAATATCTGATATGCAGGATGTATTTTCATTGTTACAAATTAAACATCATTAAAGCATAGTGATTAATCACAAAAACGATATGTAATTATATATGTGTTTTCCGATGGTCTTAGGCAACCCCTGTGAAAGGGTCGTTCGACCCCCCAAAGGGGTCGCGACCCACAGGTTGAGAACCGCTGCTCTAGAGGCCTTGACTGCCGGGGTGTTTCTCAGCATCTTGAAGGCTTCAGGAATCTGGAGAAGGGCTGTGAGTAAATTATTAAAGAGACTAGACATGATATATAAATTTGGAAGGCATTTTGGGGGAGCCAGAGGAGACCTGGCTTCAGTAACCAAGTTCTCTGAATCTCTGGACCCCTAGCTTTTTCATTAATACAAATTGCCCTTAAGCAAAGCAGATATACATATCAAAGGTAAGGTTTGGTATACAGTAGGCATTGTCAGGTTGGATGAACTGCCTTCGGCTGTTCCAGCAGCAGGTAATAACATGTAGATTTTCAGGTTTGGGGAAATGCTTTCAGCTATTTATTCCACTGTTTGGCCAGCAGCAGGTAATAACATGTATCTTCAGCCCTTGCTGAAGCCCCAAGTTCCATCAACCTTTGATGAAACTTTTTGCATTTATGACGTGCTGGAATTAGCCTCCAGCACTTGACCTTTTGGAGAATCCTCCTCACAGACTTTCCAACCAAGTCCCATGATTCCCTACATGTAGTGATGAACATCTTCGAATGCTACAACTTGAGCAAATAAAGTTACTCCTGTAAACCTCAGTTTCCTTCTCTGCAAAACAGGAATAATCATAGCCTTCGTTGTTAAAATTACATGGGTTAGCATCATGAATAGAAATGCTGAAAACATGGAAACTGCCATGATTATTAAATCTTAAAGATATATATTTCTTTTGACCCAGCGATTCCATTTGTAGTAATCTATTCAAAAGAAATAATTATTTATGTGCACAAATATTTTGTTGCTTGGATTTTTTGGTGGGGGCAGATCTTTTATAATAGGAATATATTTATCACAGCTTAGATGTTCAACAAGAAAAAATGGTTAAATAAATTTAAAGTTCATTGTTAGAATGGCATCTTATGCAACCATTAAAACTAATGGTTTTGAAGAATACTTAATGGCGTGGGAAGATACTAGTAATATTTATAAAATTTGGTTTTTATATTTAAAAGCATAAAGTATTAGCCACAGATATTTATTTTTATTTTTGTACATTTTGTATTATTTAATAAATATAGTCCAAGTAACATATCTATCTATCTATCTATCTATCTATTTATATTTATATATGTACATATGTGTATTTATACATATTTTATATACCTACAAAGCTCCCATATAACTAATGTACATGTGTTTGTGGTATGAAAATATAAACAGATTATTAGAAGAATTTTCCCAGATTATTAGAAAAATCACTTACACATCAGGAAGTTTAGAGCCCCTTAAATGCCATATTTGTGTTTCATTATGTCATTTGCTACCCTACACTGGAGTCTTAAAAAATGTTTATTGTACCATTTTTTTGTATTCATGAATTTTCCCAGTAAATTGCCTTAAATCATTGTAAATTTTATGTTAAAGTGTTATTTGAAGAACACATTTTTCATTACTTAGGAAATCACAATATTCTCACAAATTGTTTAAACTCACTCGCCTTGAAGTCCTGTGCTTATCTCTCCATAAGATCTCTTATAAATGGAAAGGCATTTAAGCTATATTTTACAAAAGTCATATTTTTGGGAAAGGCTATTTTTTATTTGAGTTAATCATTGTTTAAGTCCTCCACATATTCTAAGCCTCATCATCAGTCTCAAATCTAAGAAGAAGAAAGTAAGTGCTAGGGGACTATGCAACCTAACTTTATTAAAGATAACTTCTCTAACTCATCTTTCATTTTCTTTTCATTTCATTCTGTGAACTCGTCTAGAAACTGATATACTCAGGTATAACATCTTTCTGTAAGAACTTGAAACATCCCCTCTTTTACAAATTCTGCTGTCCCTTTTCTGCAGGGCTGCACTCCATGGACAGCATTATATGAATGCTCATGTCTTCAACTTCACTTTGTGAGATCCAACTTTTTTTTTTTGCAGTTCCAAAGTTATAAGACTTTATTTGCATTATGTAATGGAAAACTACTTGGTGTTGCATTGGTACATCAATTTTCCTTTTTTCATTAAATCTACATTTATCCTATATACTTGCAATGGCACTAACCTTGAAATATCAAAAACAGCTCTGTACACATTAATTGAAAGTGCCCATAATGATGAATATATCTCTTCATATTTTTCATATATTCCTTTGCCTCCCACATTTAATAGTTCATAAATTCCTATCATTTTTACTTTCCAAATATGTTTCAAACTTAATATTTCCTTGAGTCATGTCATTCTTACTAGGTTAGTTCAATATCTTATCATTTTCACTTCAAGAACTGCTCATTTCTCTGATTGTTCTAGTTGGTTCACAATATTGTGACTAGATTTACATTTCTGAAACAAAAACCCAGTCTTGTCATTATTCTAATTAAAATCCTTTGAGTAATCTTCATGGTAGACAGAATAAAATTATACCCAAAGTCAGATACCTAAGGCATTTTGCTTTCTTTTTACAAATAGTGTTACCTACTGATTTTCATGACTGTTTTCATATATAAACTACAATATGAGATTAAGTAGACTTCACTATGTTCCTCCTCAACTGAGAATAATCAGTCACTTCTTCATCTAGAAAATTTAAAAAATTACCTCAAATATCATCTTTTCTTTGAAGACTGTCACAGATCTTTTGTGTGCCCTTCTGTGAAGCACTTACACGTTGTACTGTGAACTTTTGTAAATGCTCTTCCAGATAATGTCAGTCTTTCTTATCCTACATGGCCTTCCTTCATGAACATTATCTTAGAAGTGCTCTTGCCTTATAATACCATTTATATGAAATCAGATATTTATCTTACAAACTTCCCTAAGATTTCAACCATGCTAAATACCCTAGAGACCTCAAAATATGCACATCAGATGAGCTTGTTTTGGGTGGGGCATATAAACTCTACCCCTCAGAGTAAAAGTGTTCAATAATGAATAAGCTATATTCTATGCGTGTGTTTTCAAAGAAGCCCTTAGTATCATCAATGTCAACAACAAACATAAATGGAACGCTTCTGTGCACAGAGACTGTGATTTAGCTGATCCAGTCTGAATATTTAGATTTATTATAGTTTAAATTGGCAAGACATCTGGGGCATTTAATTCCACTTGCATATTCATCTACCAAATTCAACTATGAAAAGTGAATTTCACCACAGTATGTATAATTCAATGTCTGCAGTGTCTCATTCATGAATGTCCGAAAAGACAAATTGTTCTCATCTATCAAATAGGATTTTGGCAAGGAGCTGGCAGTAAAACCAAAAGGCCTGCCAAACTTTGGACTTTGCATAACTTTGTGCTTCTTCAGACTCTATTGTAATCTGTCACCATGTGTCAATTTGAATGTGTTTCCTTCAGGACTGGCAAGGATTCATATTGGCAGGAAAAAATAACATTTATTACTGGTATACTTTATTCAAATGAGTGAGAAATTCCCCAAAGAGGCATTGGTATTGAGAATACATTTTCAAATGACGCTTATTAGGAGAATTCTCCAGAGCTCCATCTGTGTGAATATTTGTTAAGCATTATTATGCATCCAAAGTCATGGGTAGTCTTAGTCAATAATTCACCAATTCTCCAAATAATACCGTTAAGTGTTGGATGTTTTATATCATGAAGATAAATGCTCTTATTCATTTAATAAACCAATAGAGAGGGAATACAATGTAGTTCTTAAAACCCCACCTTTCACCTGGCCAGTATGGCTCAATGGTTGAGCATCAATCTGAGAACCAGGAGGTCATAGTGTGATTCTGGTCATGGCACATGCCAGGGGTGTGTGCTCAATCCTCAGTAGGGGGCATGCTTAATTGACTAATGCAGTAATCAGCTAATTGGGACCAAATCTTAAAATGATGGAGTACTTTTTCTCCAACATTATAGTCGTTACAACTTTTAGTTGTACTGAACTAAATACACTATTTGTAACAAAAAAGATAAGTAAACATACACAACATTTTTTTTTACTATGCAGACCAGGAATTAATGAATGACTGATACTTAGATTTCTAAATTCAAGCATCATAATATGGAGATTCTGGTAACTGTGGGTTTTTGGCATTTGAATTTCAACATCTTAAGTAAAACATGATCTGATATGGACTAACATTTTTAAATAGAGTAGATTGTCATTTAGGTTTAGTATTACTTGTGAGTTTTTTTAACAAGTAAGTGAAACAGTTTTGTAGGCTGATACCTATCCAATTTAGTCTTTACCCAATTAAAATGAATGCATTCATCTATTAAGTAGCCAACATGGTAATTGAGATAAATTAGACCATAAGCTTAACTATTTGTGAAAGACAGCAGCTAATAATGTATAATTCATTTAGAGACAAAGAATAGGTCCTTTGTTTTCAAGGGAAATATTTAAAAATTATTATTAAGTTCAGATTTGTAAATTTAATACAAATTTAAAAATACAGGTCACATACTTTTAAAAAAGTTTATGTTATGCAAATTAGCTAATAAAGTGTCTAGTCATAGTGTCCTAAGACCATCAGCAATTTAATATTAGTCAAATATAAAGGAATGAAAATACTCCTTCCACAGAGGAAGACACTGCAGAGGAAGACAAGCAACCTGAATGTCTGAGACTCCTGTGTGTCTTCAGTGGAGGGACATGTAGAAACCATATTCTGATTTACATTCCTTTCTGTGAGTTGTATGTGTGTTTTGTTGTAGTAAGAATACTTAACATCAGATCAACTCAACACATTTTAAATGCACAGTACAATATTGTTGTACAGCAGATCTCTAGAACTTATTTACCTTGAAAACCTGGAACCTGACACCCATTGAACAATGGCTTTCCATTTCCCTGATATGTTCTAGCGGCCTCTAGAAATCACCGTTATACTCTCCGCTTCTATGAGCTGGGATGACTTAGATACCTTATACAAGCGGAATCATGCAATATTTCACTTTTTGTGACTGACTCCTTTAATCTAGCATAATGTCCTCTGTGTTCATTCATTTTGTTAAAAATGGTAGGATTTTCTTATTTTTAAGGCTGAATAATATTTTATTGTATTTATGTACCCCATTTTCTTTATCTATTTATCATGGACATTTGGGTTGTTCCCGTATCTTGGTTACTGTGAATTATGCTGTAATGAACACATGGATGTAGATATTTTGAGATCCTGATTTCATTTATTTTAGAAATTGGAGTGCTGGATTATAATGTTAGTTCTATTTTTAATTTTTGGAGGACCTCCATACTGTTTGCCAAAGTGACTCCAAAATTCTTTCTTCCCACCGACATTGTACTGTTTCCAATATCCCCATATCTTTGCCAAAACTTGCGATTTTTTAAATAACCATCTCAACAGGTATGAAATGATATCTCGGTACGCTTTGGATTTGCACTTCCCTGATGACTAACAGTATTTAGCTATATTTCATATACCTATCAACCATTTATATGGCTTTTTTTGAAAACTATCTATTCAGGTCTTTTGCCCATTTTTTAATTGATTTAATGGCATTTTTGCTATCAATATATAAGAAGAGTTCTTTATATATGCTGGAAATTAACCCTTTATCAGTTATATAGTTTGTGAACATTTTTTCCCAATCTGTAGGTTGACTTTTCAATGTATTGACTGTTTCCTTTGCTGTGAAGAAGCTCTTTAGTTTGATGTAGTCCCGTTGTTTATTTATTCATATTTTCAAGAGAAAATATAAACAAACTAGATTTTCTTAGGCTAAGAAACGGACTAATCCAAATTAATTCAGTTGTCTATGCCTTGTTACATGTGCAAGATGGAAAGATTCACATAGTATAAACAGGATCTTCAGGACTGAGAGCAGAGCCAGATGTTTTCAAGATTATTTAGAAGGAGAAAGACTAACATGTCTAGTAAATCAATCTTAGTCTGAATATTTGGAATTCTCTGCTTTGCCTGTAAAAACCTTTACAATTAACAATTAAATTGAATTTTTAAAAATATTTTTATTGATTTCAGAGAGAAAGGGAGAGTGAGTGAGATAGCAACATCAATTATGAGAGAGAATCATTGATAGGCTGCATCCTGCATGCTCCACACTGGGGATCAAGCCTGGGCATGTGTCCTGACTGGGAGTTGAACCGTGGCCTACTAGTTCATAGGTTGATGTTAAATAACATGAAAAAAAATTGTAACCTAAATCAGAGAAGGGAGTAATGGCATTATATCAAATAAGTGACTTGGCCCTAGGGGCTGTGGTCTTTATGTAAAACTCTCACAATATGATAAGACTTTCAGCAGTAGGAATTTATGAGTGCTCAGTGTCTGTTTGGCTATTCTGGAAGGCACTTCCATTCACGTCTGGTTTAGCAAGTAGTAAACACAGCCTCAAAGGAAATAAATCAGGCTTTACATTGTGAAATACACATTGGACTTTTTTCCCCCACTAATAATGCTCAGAGAAGAGAATCATTATGTGGGTATTGTTTTCAAAATAGTAAAATTGTATCCATTGGGATATTCTTTAGGTTCCTTCAAAAAGAAAATGTTCTCTCTCTCTAAGTATTAACAAGGGAAATGATTTCTGACTGTCTTGTTACTATAAGAATCTATATTTTCAGCAAGAGAGAAATGGGATCGCTTTCATTACTTTAATTGTATGACAGTTTTCCCACTGCATAAAAAATTGACATGGGAGGCTTAAAAAAGCACTCATATGTAATGAAAAACTCCTTGTCACATTGTAAATGCATATGGTATTGTCCTACCTTTAAAAATGATGTGAAACTTTCTGCAGCTCTTTCACATAAAGTATTGTGACACTGGGTAATTTAACTTTTGAGATATTTCATCCATAAAAAAAGTTTTTTGAGACAGTTACAGATAACCCAACTGCATTCATTCATATTTACTGTTTGCTTTTTTTGAATGCATAAATGATTTGCCCAACTGTGTAATGAAGTTTATTCCAAGTTTTCCTTTAACTCTATGTATTTTCCTTTTGAATGGGCTGGATGAGTTATATCAAATCTACAATTTATGTGCAATGAGGTAAAATGCTAGCCATGGAAGTGTTTTGATTTAACTATCAGGAAAATATTTAGTTGGGTGCAGGTATCTGTTCTATATTTGTAACCTCACTTTTCTTTTTTAGGTGTTGTTTTTATTAGCACACAGTAGCAATGAAAGAGTAAATTATAAACATTCATCATTTAAGCATTGCATTTATTGATTTTCTCATATGCAGCACTTCACATATTTAGTGATATATGTAAGAACCCAAGAAAAATGAAAGATTAAAACTGTTCACTGATTATGAATCTCCTGTAAGAGTTTAAAAAGGAGTGTTTTTTTTTAAAAAAACAACCTCTGTAACAGTATGTTAATAGGAAAGCACTAATTTAATATGCTTTAGATGCAGCATCTTAAAGAGACAAAGAAGTCTGAGCATGCTAACATGTGTATGCCTTTACTTACTAAAAAGTATCCACTCTATCTCATATTTATATTTAATATGCCCTCTCAAAGCAAAGCCAGGTTTTAGAAGGTGACAATGATTTTCTGATGTGTCAACATAGAAAGTAGATATAAGTTGATATTGAGAGTAGCTGTGCAACTTTTATTATATTGGTAGTTGAGGCACTAATATAGCAATTTAAAGAAAGAAAAAAAGAAGAGGCTGGGAGTTTGGGTTGCTGGGGGGAGTGGCCAGCCTGAAAACAGCCCTCAGCCCCTCACCCAGGATGGCCACACTCCCATGGGGTGAGGGTCCCTGCTGGGGGGCTTGTCCAGCCTGCAAACAGCCATCAGCCCCTCACCCAGGCTGGCCAGGCACCCCAGTGGGGATCCCCAGCCTGAAGGCAGTGTGGCCAGCCTGAAAACGGCCCTCAGCCCCTCACCCAGGCTGGCCAGTCACCCAGCGGGACCCCCACCCTGATCCGGGACACCTTCAGGGCAAACCAGCCGGCCCCCACCCGTGCACCAGGCCTCTATCTATACTAATAAAAGGGTAATATGCTAATTAGACT
>NW_005871084.1:6964848-6968169 GCF_000147115.1 Myotis lucifugus
AGGCTGATGGGGGTTAGGGCTGTTGGGGGTAAGCAGACCAGCAGGGGGGCCAGTTGGGGGCAAGCAGGCCATCAGTAGGGAGTCAGTTGGAGGTGATCAGGACAGCGGGGGGGGGCAATTTGGAGTGAGCAGGCCAGCAGGGGGGCAGTTGGGGGCAAGCGGGCAAGTGGGGAGGGGAGGTGGGGGCAAGCAGGCCAGCAGGGGGGGCAGTTGGGGGCAAGCACACTGGCACGGGGGGCAGTTGGGGGTGATCAGGCTGGCGGGGGGGCATTTGGGGGCAAGCAGGCCTGCAGCAGGGGGCAGTTGGGGGCAAGCAGGCCGGCAGGCAGAGTGGTTAGGGGCAATCAGGCAGTCAGGCAGGCAGGTGAGTGGTTACGAGCCAGCAGTCCCGGATTGTGAGAGGGATGTCTGACTGCCGGTTTAGGCATGATCCCTGTAAACTGGCAGTAGGACATCCTTTGAGGGGTCCCAGATTGGAGAGGGTACAGGCCGGGCTGAGAGACACCCCCCCCCCTCGTGCATGAATTTTGTGATCCAGGCCACTAGTACTATTAATAAAAATATAAATATAATAAGCACACAGCTGAAAGATAAGAGCGTCTAGTGCATTATTTGTATGAAGTATGAAACTAAACTGATTTAAGTTGTACAAATCATTTTCTATTGGGTGCTACAATCTGGATAAATATTAGGTAATAATTTATATTGTGGACATTCTCTGCAAAGGCCAATATACAGTGTTATGCTGCTTATTCAGTGGCTTGTTGAGCAAACTTATTTCTTTGTAACTGAATCAAACATAAGAAAAAACAACAAACCTTAAAATAGCTATTCTAAAGGCCACCTGTAGAACTATGGTATTGTTTCTATCTTTACACAGAATCTTATTTACTATATATAATTTAACATTATTATGTGCAGTTTTGGCAATATTTTTGCAATCTACTGCAAGTTGAGCACAAAAGGTTTGGGAGTAATGACAGCTGGAAAAGCCCAGCTCAGGGATGGCAGAAATGTCAATTTGACAATCAGGTATCAGAAAATAACACAGAAAAGCTGAAAACAAAATTGAAGTAGACTGTTCATTTTTTCTACCGTTGACTCTGAATCAACAACAAAACAAGAAAATGAAACCGTCTTTGATGTCCTCGGAGTACATTAAGTTTATAATCCATTTTTAAAAGATGTAAAAACCACAGAAAATTAAATCAGAGAAGGATGAAAGAGATTATCTGAGACTATAAGCCCTCATTTTGCAGATGAAAAACTAAAGCAATGTGAGTTTCATCATTTACCAAAGGTTATAAAGATTTTAAGTTAATAAAATTTTGCTTGTCAGGATAAATTTTAGTTAATTATAAACTTCTCTATGTGAAATATTTTATTCCCTAGCCATGTAGTATGTAGTGTGTGTGTCTATGTGTGTAGCTTAGAAATATGTATATATTCATATTTATTTATATACCAACACATGCATCTTTCCAGCAACTATATATAGAAACATATGTCTTAGTTGTCAATTATAACATTCCTCCAATATTTCTACAATATTTTTAAAAATCACATTTGAGATTAACCATATTTATGCTATTAGAATTCACCCTAAATTTGCAAGTCTATATCTGGAAAATAAACCTATTTAATTACAGATTTGTTTAGTAGTCAGTGTTGGGATGGGAGTGAGGAAGCGTTCCTTTTTGGGTCCTGTTACACATGAAAACAGAAGGAATTCAATTAGGTAAATCTGTTATGGACACTCTAAAACTCAAGCCAGAATGATAGAGCAATGCGACATCAGAGACTTTTAAGCCATGCCTAGACCTTTGTTATAGTACAGTTCTTATTTTCCAAAGTGATCCATGAGCCACTTGACTGAGGAATGCTTCAGTCTTGTGCTAATGATGTAGCTATGACACCTGGGTAGGGATATAAGGAAGGAAAGAGCTGTGACTAGGAATCATCCCAGTTTGCAGTGCAAATCTGAGAACATTGTGACCACGCCAGAAAGGAGATGTAGAGCAAACTTTAATACACAAACATTTATGGAAAATATAATTTGACTTGGGAATACTTTTAAAGGAAGTAATATCTAGGCAGAAACCTGAAGAATGAATGGAAACTATCCAGAAGAGAAATACATGTGCTCTGAGAAGATGGGCATGAGAATGGACCTGGAGGTGAGAGAAAGTTGAGCATGTTAGAAGAACTGAAATATGTCAATCTCTTGACCATTTAGTATACAGAGAATCAGGTCAGCTCATATCAGAAAGGGATTTAGAAACCTGGGGAAGGAGTTAGGGTTTGAGAAAGGAATCTTTTAAGATGGCAGAAATTAAGTCTGTTTAAATATTGATAGGAAAAAGCTGATAAAAATTGAGAAAGAGAAGACTTAATTGACAGATACCATCTCTTTTAGAAGTGTCATTGGCCTTGTGTTCCCATGTAACTAGAGCAAATATTTTCTTTATTTTTCCCTTCTGCTAAGGCCAAGCTTCATGAATGAGTTATCTGCACTCCCTGAATTGTTTTCCAGTAATACATTGCATCCTTACCCCATTTAAATTTCCTACTAACTCTATGCACCCCACTGAACATGCTCTAACCAAAGTAATCAGTAATCTTCTTTTAATAAAGCCAATGGATCATCTACATTACTTATTATATTTGCAGTGATCTTCGATTATGTTGTTCATTACCATCTTCTCAAAATAATCTATTCATAATGCCTGAACATCTGCACCAAGAGATAAGAATGTTAATGACAGAATTTTCATAATAACATCAACCTAGAAGCAGTTCAAATATTCATCAAAATTATAATAGATATATAAATTGTGGTAAATTAATAATGAAAAGGACTGAACTTTAGCCATATGCACCAACATGATGACTATCACAAACATTAATGTTAAGTAAAAAATGCAATACAAAAATATTTCCAATTCTTTAAAATTTCATAGTATTAAACAATACTATGATTAGGAACTCAAGAAGATCATTATGTTACTAGAGGCCCAGTGCACAAAATTCATGCATGGGGAGGGGGATACCTTCAGCCCAGCCTGCACCCTCTCCAATCCAGGACCCCTCGAGGGGTGTCTGACTGCTGGTTTAGACCCGGTCCCGAGGATGGGGCCTAAACTGGCAGTCAGACATCCCTCTCACAATCCTGGACCACTGGCTCCTAATTGCTCACCTGCCTGCCTGCCTGGTCGCCCCTAACTGCCCCCCCCCACCAGCCTGATCACCCCTCACTACCTCTATGTGCTGACCTGATCACCCCCTAAGTGTCCCCCGCTGCTGGCCAGGTTGCCCTCAACT
>NW_005871084.1:6968269-6978742 GCF_000147115.1 Myotis lucifugus
CAGCCTGGTCGTCCCAGCAGCCTGCTGTTCAGTCATTTGGTCATCCCTTACTAACCCCCCAGCCGGCCTGTTCGCCTCATGCAGCCTGCTTGTTCAGTCCTTTGGTCGTCCCTCACTAACGCCCCTGGCAGCCTGGTCGTAGGCAGCGATCTTGTGAGGGCATGAGAGTTAATATGCATATTACCTCTTTATTATATAGGATGAGTATGAGAGAGAATGACTTTGGTAAGGCAAATGAGGTATTTTCTACAGTGCTAGAAATGTTTTATTTTTTGATGTGGATTTTCATTATATGAACTCACTTTAAAATACTTAAGCAGAACATTTATGTTCTATGAGCATTTTCCTACTTGTGCTATATCTTATATTTTTAAAAAATTAAGAATATTCAATCAATAAAAGATAAAACTATCCATAACCCCTAGCCTTTGCATTTTTCTTATTTTTATAACTGCACCTTTTAAATTAATTTATTGGGATGACTTTGGTTAATAAAACTGCATCTTTTGCATCTTTTCAGCATTGCTTTGTAGGGTTTACCATCCCTCAAATTTTGATATTAATTAGGGCTCTCACTTATGTCTTGTCTTCCCATTTCCCCTTGGTAATCACTTGCTTTAGTGGGCTTCCAGGTATTATCCACAGGCCATCTACATTTCATGTTCAGACAACTTAAGTTCCAGGCCCACAGGCCCAATTCCATAATTAATAACCCTTCAGGAATGCCCCACAGCCATCTCTAGTTCAACATGACGTTAACCTAAATGTTGTCCTACCAGAACATCTTCCCCTCCTGGCTTTCCCTCTATCTGTGAATAATTTTATTTATACCCAGTTGCCCAAGCCATTAATTTGGGAGTTACGTTGAATTCTTCCACTCCACGTATCCTCATCCTATGAATTGCCAAGCCTTAGGGAATGTACCTCCTAAATAATACCCTAATTTGCCTATGTCCCTTTAATTTTTTTTTCTTGCCATCAAATGTCCTAGGCCAAAGCCCTTCGTGCATTCTTGACTTAAGCTCTGTGCCCTGTGTATCTAACGAAGGGCTGATCCAGCCCACAAAACAGCAGGATAAATAGTTCTTTAAATGTAATTACGAATTCTGATCTTGTCACTCTCCTAATAAATTTAGCATGTTCCTTCAAGTATGTGTGAATAATTCTTTTTTTATTTACTCCATGAATTTTATTAGGGTAGTTAGAAATACACAAACTTTTCAAAGTGCAGCATCTAAATGTACATTAAATAAAGGACTGAATTTCTGACAACCTTAAAATTATCAAAGAAATATAATTTTATTAATCAATATTACCCCGATAAATTCAGTTAAGAAAGGAAAAAAAAGAATATAATACTGTACCTGAGTATGCATGATCAATAGTGGATCATTCATTTTCAGAACTTGTCCTTCTAACATATTTCATTTTAATGGGCTACTACCCATGATTCCTGCATATTTTCTTCCATATGTTCTTGTCAGGTCTAAACCTAGCAGATTGAGAAGTGTTGGGAGCTTAAAAATAACAAAAAAACCCCAAACAAACAAAAAACACAAAATAACAAAATATTTCCTTTGTCACTCACTCTTGTTTTGTTTTTAACTCTGTGTGTGTGTGTGTGTGCGCCCGCGGTCTGCACATTCTCATTAGGCTTAAGTTGGAAAGCAACTTATATTGTTAAAATGCAGAAATATAAGGCTGGAAACACAGAGAATGTATCTGCTGTGTTTGCCTCTCCATCCCAAATGTCTGGAACACTAACTTCTCTGTATTAAAAGTCTCCAATGAATGAATTAACCTAGAATCTGTACGTCCAGATTCCCTTTTGAGAATCTTTGCCAAAAATTGCAGAAAGCGGCCACCAGTCGACAGCAGTCATTTAAAGTGAAAAGTCATAATGTAGAAGCAACAAGAGAGGTTGTTAATTTCCAGTCCTGGTCTAACTCAAGTGCTGTGGAACATACACTTTCAAAAAACAGAAAGTCAGTGTAGTGGGAAACAAAATAAACAAACCTGGAATACAGCTGAATCCTATTAACTGATCTGGGGTAGAGAAAGAGCCAGGATGTCTCCAAGCAGGTACTGTCCATCTGTGTCCTTAGGTAAGGAACCACATGTTTGCAGATTCCCAGGAGCACCTGGTCTTCATTTACCTGCTGCATCTCTTTAATAAACGGTGACATATTTAGTGACCAAATGTCCAGCTAACACTTAGGTCAAATCTAGTAGATTGGCATCAAAGAACGATAAAGAAGTGTTGCTTTGAAGTAACACAGAGGAGATCACACTGCAGAAAATACTCCCTTTCTCTGTAGATAAAATTAAAAGTAGCAGAGTCTGGAAAAATGCTAGTTTGGTAGCATATATAGAGGATAAAGCGATGAGTGAAATGGATACATAATTGGGATGGAGAACAAGATCTGGTTTTCCTTCTCAATTCTCATACTTTCTAGAAGTGAGGCCCTGGGGAATTCACTTAATATCTTGGGTTTGGTTTTCACACGTGTAAAATAAAGATAAAAACTACCTTGTCTACCTCCCTGAGGCTTTGGGAAGCTCAGGCTTAAAATATCTGTGAAACAGATTTATGAAATTTATAGTTATCTTTAAACCATCATTTTTGTTATAATCATCATCATAAAACAGTCTACCAAGTACTGTGGGACTTCTATAATGAAACTGTGTCTTTTGTCTTTTAAGAGAGATTCTGAGCTGAGTTTCCCCTTTGTATTCATTCGGTGGTAACAGAAACAGCTTGTCCCTGGAGTCTGGGGAGTCAAATCAGAGCATAAGGAACTGCGAGTACAGGTCTGAAGCAGGACTAAAGATCAGGGAACTACAGAGAGTCTGGTTCAAGGTAACACTGCCTCTTGATCACTCTCTCTGGGGAGAAAAAAAAGGAACAAGATGAAAAGGCAAAAAAAGACACTGCAGCCCAGGATGGAGTCCTGATATAACAATGTATGAGGCTGGCTCCTGGAGGGGAGCTTAACCACCACTTACTTAAGGAAAAGGTGGAAGGAGGGCTGTCACCTGGGCCCCAGAAGAGAGAGGTAAAAAATCTGCCACTGCATTTCAGGCAGTGAACCCCACTGCCTTCTCCCTGCAAGAGATCCTTGGGTGGCAAGGGTGGCAAGGGCTTTATGTAGCAATTATACATCTGGACTTCTGAGATAGAACATCTGTGTCCCATTATCCAGGATGGTGACGGGACAGCTAGACAGTATATGTACAAAAAGAGAGGATGAAATAAGCTTAGAGTCTAGCTGCTTAATCACAAACGTGATGTGTTTGTATGCTTGGTGGGCATTTTGAAAACAGTTCTATAGTATCATCAGTGAAGCCTGAATTTAAATACTGTGGTTCATCTGAAATTTGGGGCCCACAGTGAACTACATTCAGAAGAGAATCCGATTGCTCCAGTGTTTCTCCTTCCAGCAAAAGGATAATTGGGAACCAGGAGTTAACTTGGGAAAATTAGAACCTCTTGACCTGTCTCAGCACATAACCAATCGAAGCAAGATTAGTTTTATTTTCTTTGTTAACTTTTCGTTGATTCTAAGAGAAAACAAGGAAGGAAAGAATTGTTTGGTTTGGGATGGTTTGTAATTTCCAGTTCTTAATTATTTACCACACCTTTAAGCAATCATCCACTGTCACTAAACAATTCATAGCTTTGCTATACACAACAGCGTTACGAGTGGCAAAAGTCATATATTTTTATTTATTTGTTTTTCTATATTGATTAAGGTATTACAAATGTGTCCTTATCCCCACATTGTCCCCTCATCCCGTCAGGCCTGCCCTCACCCTCACCCCCTGTTATCTGAATCCATCCTTATGCTTATATGCATGCAAACAAGTCCTTTGGTTGCTCTCTTCCCCTCACCCCACCCTCTCCTACCTTTCCTCTGAGATTTGAGCATCCGATCAATGCTTCTCTGTCTCTAGATCTGTTTTTGTTCATCGGTTTATGTTGTTCGTTATAAAAGTCATATATTTTAATATCACAAAGATGTGGGAGATCATTTACTTACGTGCTTTTAACTTATAGATCTGAGAAATGAGATCCAGATATACTAAATGATTTACAAGGTCACAAAACTGATAATGTTGAAATCCGGATGGGAACCAAAATTTTCTGACTCCTGTGTCAATGAAGTTCCCTATTTGCATTCCCTCTTGCCCTGTTTTCCCCAGAAATAGTTCTGTTCTGATGCTTCCAAATAAGAACTCACAGCTCTATAAACATATCACATTCATTAGGCTGCAAGATAAAACTACTATGGTAACACATTTTTGTATTTTGCCTATATTAGGGCCAGAACTGTAGTGAAGACCTCATTTGATGCCTTTCAAGAGTACATGCTATAAGTAAACATCCCCTTCTGAGTTGAAGAGACAGCATTGAGATGCTATGAACAAATATGCCGGCAACGGTGACTGTGCTCTGTGGCGTTTTGTATACATTCAGTAATGGTATCGCTTTACAAATAAGCTGATGCAAACATTTAAAGAAGAAAAATACCATAATATGAAGTTATAAAAACCAAATAATGCTTGAAAGTACAATATGATATTAGAAAAAAACATGGAATCTGAAATGAGCACCTACTAAATATGCTCAATCATTTGAGTTAATTAAAATAATTTAACCTATGATAATATTTTTTACAGATAGAGACAAAAATCTAACCCAATTACCATACTTTCTATGCATTGTTGTAATTAAGTAGGTTGTTTTTTGGGTTCCTGTTTTCTGGGATAAATAGCTCAAAAGTGAATAAAAGGAATAAAAAAGTGCATGAAAATAGGTGTTTATATAATTACAAATATTTGGATTTCACTAAGCTGTCGAATTCTTCCATTAACTAAAAAGTCATCTGGTAGGGAAACTTGGGATTTATTTAAGTTTTATTATGTTATAAGTATAGCTTGAATCCTGTTGCTATGTACCTGGATACATAGCTAGACTATAGAGGGCTGCATAATGTCTTTCCTTCCCCATCCACATCCTGTGAATGTTGTCTTATTTGGAAAAAGGAAATTCAGAGATGTGATTATGTGAAGAAGTTGAGTTGGAGAGATTATTCTGGGTTATCCATGTGGGTCCAGTATGTAATCATGAGTCCTTATTAAGGCAGGCAGAGGGGGATTTGACTATAGAAGAGGAAAAAGCCATGTGAACATTGAAATCAAGACTGAAGGGATGTGGACATGAGCCAAGGAATGAGGCAGCCACCGAAAGCTGAGACAGAGATGAGTGGAATATGCACCAGGAGTCTCTGGAAGGAAATTACCCTACCACCCCCTTGATTTTAGTCCCCAAAGACTCATTTTATTCATCTGACCTCCAGGACTATGAAAATATGAATGTTTAAAGTTTTAAGCCACTAAGTTTATGGTAATTTGTGACATCAACAATAGGAAACCAATAAAATAGCAAAATATAATTCATTATAATAAAGAATGGTATTATCTGTTCAGAAAAAAAAATGAAATTAAACAATATTTTGACCCTGGAACTTTGGAGGAACATCTCACTGAGAAGTTCAGTATTTTCATGTCATGAATTTGTATTCCTTTTGCCAAATTCATTAGAAATAGGAAATTTATAATAGGTCATCATGCCCTGGATGGAGGAGCAGTAGACATCAGCAGAACTTTGGCAAAGCCTCATAAATTTGAAGATGGCTCACCCAGGATACCTGTGAATAACTTCCTCAATAAGAGGCTGTTTCCAATGCAAGTTATTCCCAACTTACAGCTTTCATTACTTTTTTTTTCCTGATGGTCTTCTCTATCTTGTAACATTTATTTAAAATAAAACTATTATTTAAGGTTGTATGCTGTACTAGGTTTGCACATAGACATTTCTGGTGTTAAAATGTGGAGACCTAACAGCAAATGTTTACAGGCCACACTACCATGGATAGTGCTTTTCCAGGAGAAGATAAATGAAAGCAAGTGAGATGCCCAAGCTCTTACTCTTACATCTACTCCCCCAAAACCATCTTCATCTCTTCACCAGGCACTCCTACCTGGTGATAAAAAGCCAAATTCTAACCAAGACCAGGAAATCTCCAGGGAGCAATAATGTGAATTGGAATAAAGTTTGAGCTATTTACAAGAATGCAAGTGAACACTTGTTTGCTTGTTTTATTTTGTGGACTCATTCAAATGACAACCATGGGAAAGAGGTGATTAAATCAGAAGAAAATTTGAGTAGGTAGAGCATAGAATTTGGAAGCTGTAAAAATGGGAATGCATCCAAACTTCCACATTTTCTACTTTCCTTCCTTATGTAGTGTTGCAGATATACCACTGAGGTGAACCTTGTGACACATGTAGAACCCTCCTTTTGAGGTAGAAATGCATAACTATTGTCTCTAAAAAGGGTGGAATCTGATTTACTCTAGCCCAAGAATGTCAAACTCGTGGTTGGTGACTTTGACATGCTTGCTCTAGCCAGTAGAATATGGCAAAGGTGATGGGATGTCACTCCATGATTATGTAACATTATCTGAGACTCAGCAGACTAGACAGAGTCTCTTGAAGGCATTAGGTGCCATGTTCTGAGAAGGCCTGTGAGAGGGTCATGTGGCAAAGGACGTGGGGGAAACTGGCAGTTCTTGGAGCACAGAGTGGTCTGTGTATGCCAGTTAGCAAGGAAACAGGACCTCAGTCATAGAGCTGAAACGAATGAATTCTGCCAGCAATCACATGAGCCAGGAAGAGGACCTGGATCCTAGGAAGGATACAGCAGGCTGACATCTTGATAGCAGCCATCACAGACCCAAGAGGTCTAAGCCACGCCATGACCCAATTACTGACTCACAGAATCTGAGCTAGAAAATATGTGATGTGTTAAGGTGCTAGGTGTGTTGTAATAGCTAAACAACACTAGAAAATGAATTTATAAAATCAGTAAATCAGCTTTTTAGAGTTTGTCAAATAATGCATGCAGAATGACCTGTGTAGAGTGAAACTCGGTGAATATTAGTTATCAATATGCTTAATATACTATTTTTTCCAAAATAAGGGATTAAAAGATGTAATATCTATATGATCTATAATTCTAAATTAAATATATATATATATAAGCATCCTTCACTGTTCTTAAGCTTGAGAAATTTGTTAAATCTCATAGTCCCCAAACCAAAATAAACAATCTTATCAATCTAGAGATTTGAAAGACAAAAATTTTTCACTATTAATAAATGTGTGTAAATTCCACTTTTATATTGTGATATATCTAATCTTTGAGATTAAATCAAATTTTGTCAATAGAAATTATTTTATGTAAATTAGTTTAAAGGAATCACTTTAACCTTAATAGCTATTTGTGAGTTAATTATTTAAGGAGAAGGGTTAGTGGAACAAACTGGACTTTCTAGATCAGTGATGGCGAACCTATGACACGCGTGTCAGAGGTGACACGCGAACTCATTTTTTTGGTTGATTTTTCTTTGTTAAGTGGCATTTAAATATATAAAATAAATATCAAAAATATAAATCTTTGTTTTACTATGGTTGCAAATATCAAAAAATTTCTATATGTGACATGGCACCAGAGTTAAGTTAGGGTTTTTCAAAATGCTGACACGCCGAGCTCCAAAGGTTCGCCATCACTGCTCTAGATCTTAACTTATACTTGGACAGCACTTTGTATCAGTGGCACAAACACCAGTCTGTTGTATTGAGTTTGAAGTCAAAGACCTGAGCTTATGTTTAAGTTCTGTTGTTATTTTTTATTAGACATTGAAAGTCACTCAACTGCTCTTGGGACCTCAATTTACCTAACTTCAAAATTAAAGTAGCCTTCTGAATTACTGTTTCTATCCATCATGCTATTTTTAAAATTGTGACACCCCCCCTATAAAATGTGACTTATTATTTTTATTTGTACTATTTAATACCTAAAAATGATAAGAAAAAGAGATAAATTTCTTAGGTGTACTCATTTTCTATAATCTCAATTATATAGTTAAACTCTTGTTCTGTGGTAGTAATATTTAAAATAAGTTACTTTAACTTTTTTCTTTTTTTCTCTTGCTTCTCTGACAGTTGTCTCTGCAGTTCTCACAGCCATTATCCTGTTTCATCTCTTCAGTTTCATTCACGTGAGAAAAATCCATCAAGGTGATCAAAGAAACTGTCAAACATGGTAAGAAAGTTGAGTTGGAGTATCAGCACATTTCAAAGGATTTTGCTTATGCCCTATCACAAGAAAGTACGTACCTGGCAAATAGTTATAGAAATCACTGATCAGGTTTTAGAATAAATTAATTGTGTTACATATTAAAATCAGCGATATAGAATCCCAGCCTTTATAACTCCTAAAAAGCAGTATTGCATGTAAGGTAGAATTGCAGGTAATATATGTATTCATAGATTTAAAAAACAGGGCCTTCATTTTGATGAGTGGTTCATTATCAGAGGGATTACAAAATTGAATTTTGAATTATGCATCTGGTATAAATGCATAACTATTGTCTCAGGAAAAAAGTCAGTAAATAATTTTCTATCTAAAATGTCATATTTTTTAAATATATGGAAAGGTGTATAATTCTGGAAAGCAGGTAAGGTTTGCTTTTTGTTGTTGTTTTTGTTTTAATTAATCTCAAGACTCCAGCATATAGAACAAAGCTTGACATAAGGTAAGAATCAGGTGAGTTCTGCGATACTGAATTGGAAACACTGTCCTTGACCTTGGTTTCACAGTAGGACTTAGGGCAAGCTACTTAAATCCTTTGAGCCTCAAGTTTATCAAATATAAAAGATAGGGAATAATACAATCTTCATTAGAAGTCATTGTGAGGATTAATTAAGATAATGCCTGTAAAGTGCCTGATACATAAACTAATAATAAATTTTACAGCTATAATCTTGGTTAACAAAGGAAAATATTTGCTTAGGTATTTCAGTTTAGATATCCCATGTATGGGTTAGAATTTAGGTTCAGGATTAGTTGTTGTTGTTGTTGTTGTTGTTGTTGTGTTTTAACAGTGGTTTAAAGAATTTGGGACATGATGGTTCGTTTGCTTGTTTGTGTTTTCTTGGACCTAGTCAGGAGGTCTAGAACTGTGTGGTGCTTCACGATGTCTCAACTCAGACTCCTTTTGTGTGTTTTCATACCCAAAGCAACTCATGGTTTAAGGTGGATTCTTCACCCACCATCCTTGATGGTCACATGCAAAATATTAGCAAGGAGAAAATGGAATCAAAAAGGCCAGTCCTTCCCTTAAAGTCCACTCCATGGAATTTGCACATATCACATCCTTTTATATCCTATTTGTCTAGTAGTTATCCATCTGGACAGAGCTATTCGTCTTCATGGGGACTTGGAATTGTAGTCATTTCAGAGTTTGTATATATATATGTAGCTAGAAGTCTAGGCTTCTATTACTTTAGAAGAAGGGGAGAATGGATATTAATGGGGGTGAACATCTCTATTGCATCTTCTGTACAGACAACAACTTCCATTGTATACTACTATTAAAGATTAAGTTCATGTAATCTTTCTGCTGGGCAATTTTAAATGTATTTCAAAAGGCTTAAAAAGTAAAGACTTTTTAAAATTTTTCTATCTATGAACATATAGTTAAAAAGTAATTAATGATCCATGTATGTTTCAATGATATTTATATTTTATTTCTATGAGAAAAAGTATACTAAAATTTGTTTGGCTTCTTATGTCCCAATGATCAGCTATTCATTATAAATACTCAATATAAATTAATATTTGCACGTTTAAAAGGTTATCAGAATAAAAATGTATAAAAAGAAAATTGTCCCTCATTCTGTTCCTCTTCACAAATGTGACCAATCTTAACCTAGTCTGTGGATCAGGTGATGACCCTAGGAAAAAGGGACATTTACTTTGAGACATGAAGCAAAGGTTACCATGTACCCATCTATATATATATAAAACCCTAAGTGACCGGAATGACCAGAATGACCAATCACCATGATGTGCACTATGGGGGGTGGGGCCAGCTGACCAACCTCCCACAGCCCCTCCCCCCAGCTGGCCCCACCCCTAGTCATTCCCCCCACCCCGATCAGGACGGGCCGGCTGGACCCCACCCCATGCACAAAATTCGTGCACTGGGCCTCTAGTTAAATAATATAAAGCAAATAGTATTTTGAATGAAAGTCATATGCCAGACAAAGGAAAGAAAACACACACCCGTAGAAACAAAAAATTCCCCCAAAATTATCAAACAAGAATGTAATATCTGGGAAACTGTCCTTCCAAAGTAAAGGAGAAAATTAAGACATTCATAAACAAAAACTGAGGGAGGTGCATACTCACTATACCTATCCTTGAAAGAAATGCTTTTCCAGGGATCAAGAAAAACTTGATTTTTTTTTTAAATATTGCCTTTATATTAATTTTCAGAGAGAGGAATGGCAAAGATAAAAACGCCAGTGAATGAGGAGAGAATATTTGATGGGCTGACTCTT
>NW_005871084.1:6979635-6981114 GCF_000147115.1 Myotis lucifugus
CTTGCACACATGTTCAAATGATTTTTGAATAGAAGCATTGAACAGACTGTCCAACCTATGAGGGAAAGTGGGGGGGGGTGCGTGAGTGGGTAAGAGATCAACCAAAGGACTTGTATGCATGCATATGAGCATAACCAATGGACACAGATGGGGGGTTGGGGGAAGGGAACAAGGGTATGTGCTGGGGGGTGGGGGCGGCTGGGGAGAGGTCAATGGGGGGAAAAGGAGACTTATGTAATACTTTAAACAATAAATAATTTAAATCAAGAAAAAACAAAGAAATGTAGAAAGAATTCAAGAGAAATAAGGAATATTAAAGATCTGCAAATGAGCTCAAATGTATTGAAGAGCTTCCATACAAGAAAAGCCAAAGTAAGTGAATAGAACAAATACTAAAAACTATAACTCAAGGAAAACTTTCTAAAATAGAAAAGATATATATCTGAAACTACATACTGAAAAAAACAATATGTAGCTGAGAATATCAACCCAGAATGACCAATGTGAGGCCATATTCAGAAAGGAATGGAAAGGACTTGAAGAAGGGATTATTTGGATACCCAGAAAGAGAACATGTGAATTATAAGGGAAAGAAAATTAGACTGACCTTAGTTTTTTTCCACAACATGGATATTTAAGATATTCACAGAAAGTATGAACCAAGGATTTAATATCCAGTGAAACTCATTTTCAAGTACAAAGACAAACATCAATGCAAGGACTCAAGGAATATTATTCCCAAGAACCTTTCCTGAGGAATGAGCTTTGAACGACCAAGATGACTAGGGCAACATTGTCATAATGTTGGTGCTGGACATTAAATATATACTTTACGGTGGAATAAAGGGCTAAGAAACAAAGTAGACAAAGTACAGCTATTAAAAAGTAGGGAAAGAGCAGATGCAAAACAGATGCAAGTAGGTATGTACCATATATATGTACCATGTTCAAAGGCTGTTAGATCGCGTTTTTACCCATATCTTCAGAAAAAAATCACTTCTACTGTTGTAGTAAACAACCTGCTTCCCTATGTATACTGGTCTGGCCCTCTAGCAACTTCAACGTGAAATTATAGCTAATTTGCCTACAAACGTCAGGTGGTCATAATAATCTGGCCACTCAGTGTATGTTTCTACACACATGCATCTTTCCTAGATCTGTTCACTGAAAAGGCCTAGAAACAAAGACTGATCCAGTAGCAAGGAGCAGCCCCAGCACCAGATATGGTTTTAGGACATAATTTCTCACTAAAAGGACAAGGGGCTTATTAGAGAAATGGTAGATTCCAGATATCGCACATAAAGTGTACAAGATAAACCTGGAACATCTTGTCATACCAGCAAACAAGGACACTGTTGCTGACTGCTTGGATCATGTCAAAAGGACTTAGGAGTCACCTTGAAGAGGCTCCCTCTGGACAAAGATGTGATAGAGTTTTAGTAATGATAATAAACACAACATATTTAAACCTAAAAAAAA
>NW_005871084.1:6982040-7045605 GCF_000147115.1 Myotis lucifugus
TTTGGAAAAACTGACTATCCACATGCAAAAGACTGAAGTTGGACCTTTACCTAACACTATATACAAAAATTAACTAACAGTGTACCCAAGACCTAAAAATAAGAGCTGCATTATAAAACTCTTAGAAGCAAACATAGGAGAAAAGCTACTTAGGCATGGATTTGGCAATCATTTCTTGAATATGACACCAAAGGCAGACACAACAAAAGAAAATATTAACAAATTAGACATCATGAAAATTGAAAACTTCTGTGTATCAAAGTACACTATCAACAAAGTGAAAAGAAAACTTGCAGAATGGGAGAAATTATTTATAAATCATGTGTCTGTTATGGTGTGAACATCCAGAATATATAGAGAACTCCTAAAACTCAACAACAAAATACAATCCAACCAAGCTGATTAAAAAATGAACAAAGGACTTGAATAGACATTTTTTTCTTACATTTCTTACCAATAATTTCATTCAGGCTCTTCCAGGTTTCACTGTCTCCTCAAGGTATGTGCAGCTTTCCAAAAACAGTCTTGCAGAGCCCTGTCAGCTTTTATCTACCAGCCAAGATTCAGGAGGGAAGAGATAAACCTTCCTCTCCACAAGTATCAAAGAACATGTGCCATCTTTTGTTTGGCCAAACATGGCAAGGACACAAACACAAGAGGGAGACCCTACTGGGGAGCACATGTTGAGTCTCGGTTGCATTATATCACTTCTGCTAACATCCCCTTGGCCAAGTCCCATGTCAGGGTACATGAGAGTGCACTCCCCACCATCGGGAGGAGCTGCAATGTGACATGGTCAAGTCAGGGAAGATGCATATTTGGGGGCTACCATAAGAGATCCTACAATCTACTTCTTTTTCTCTCCCTTCACATTAAACACTACTTCAAAGTGTCCTCTCACAGTATTGAGGCAGCAGGTATAACAGACTTTTCAGAACATATCTTTGTGGAACAGGGAAGTGTTAGGGCCAGGTTCCAGAGAAGTGCCCTATTTTTTACTGTCAATTGACCACATACTCCAACTCTGTCAGAAGAGAAAATCGAGCAAGACACAAGTGGAAGGAGAGAGCCTTCTTCTAAATGGGAGTCTTGTATCCAGCTTCACTTCTTTAAGGTGTTGTATGAACTGAATAATCATGTTATTTTCAATAGAGAGTAATTTTAGTCATGAAATGAGGTTTCCTTTTGCCAGAGGGAAATGAGAATGGAAAGAACACAATTTGTAACAATTGCTTTTTAATGGTAATAGAGGTGTATTTGGATATATCATCCATACCCAAATGCATACCATAATGTTCAGGGAGGAAAAACCCTCAGTAACCATGTGTATATTGTGCTACCGTGCCATTAGGAAGTAGACAGTCACACTCCGAGAAGAGCTTTCAATTAATACCACTTATGTATTATAGTATATCTAGCTTCTTATACCGCCATTAATTGTTAATATGGTACAATTAGTCTTTAAGCATGCAATTAATATTCTACTAACTGCTTTGTTATTTGGCATTCATTACCAATGAATAGATGTTTAATTAAAACCTTCTCATTCTATGGCAACAAAACAGCTGAAGTTTTCTCATTTCTTTGTGAATATACTCAGCTTTCTCTAACTTCTCCTCCCAAGACTTCAACCTTTATAAAGACACTCATTTAAAGAAATATTAACGTACATTGAGCAGTATTATAGGTTATTATATCAGTGGCACTATTTTTTAAAAATAAAGTATCTAGAATATAAAATACTTTAGGATACACATTTCTTTTCAACCCTTAGAAATCATGAAAATGTCTATTCTTCCTTTCCTTCCTCAATTTATAAACTACAGCTCCTCTAAAGCAAGCAAACTAAATTTCATAATTAGAAAACAATATAAGTATGCCAAGATTATGTTGCCACTCCATAAGACAATTGAAAGTTCTACAGTGAAATGCATACAGGAAGGAAAAGTATTCACTTGAATCTGAAATACTATGAATAAATAATTCCTGAAACTTATATTCTCTCTGAGGAAAGAACAGTTATTTGGCAAAGGATAGAGAGGAGCAAAGACATAGGGTCATAGAACTTGCATATTCTATCAACATAACTGATGTAGCAAGGGATTAAAAATCAGGGAAATAAGAACACAATAATTTTAAACTTTTATTATCTTTACTTTCTTTCAATGTATATTTCATTTCAAGGCAAATATTATTATTTATAAACTAGAGGCCCGGAGCATGAATTCGTGCACCAATGGGGTCCCTGGGCCTGGCCTGTGGTATCCGGCCGAAACTGGCTCTCCGACATCCCCCGAGGGGGCCCAGCATGTGAGATGGTGCAGGCCAAGCCAAGGGACCCCACCGGTGCATGATCAGGGCCTGGGAGGGACATGGTTGGCCAGCTGGGGAGGAACTGCGGGAGGACTCCAGGGTGTGTCTGGCCCATCTTGCTTAGTCCCGATCTGCTGGACCCCAGCAGCAAGCTAACCTACCAGTCAGAGCATCACACCCCTGGTGGTCAGTGCACATCATAGTGACTGGTCGACCAGTCGACCCTCTGCCCCTTGGTGGTCAGTGCACATCATAGCAAGAGGTTGAGCCGTCTTAGCATACCATTAGCATATTACACTTTGATTGGTTGAACGGCCGACTGGTCGACCGGGCATTTAGCATATTAGGCTTTTATTATACAGCATATCCAGCATTAGATTGGCATGAAAAAGGAAAACCTCCTGGGAGGGGTTAGAGATGTTTAAATCATACTCATTATCTTTAGTTTTTCCATCTTTATAGGCACTTGGTATCAAACCAGGCATGCTGACCTCTTGATATATTTTTCTTATTTCCAAACATCTGTAAATAGTCAATATGCTAAGGTGCTCTATTTTGGTGTAGTGTGTCCTGAACCCCATAAATTAACATATGTTGTGAGCAAACTCTTAGCATGCTCAGAAAAAGAATAATTGGTTAGTGTTCCCTGACTTTATCAAGGACATTTGAATGAGGAAGAATGACCTGAGCATGGGTTTTGAAGACAGATTGAAAGGAAGGAAACAGAAGGGCCTGGAACTCATCCAGAGATAGCACTATACCGCCTCTGTTTACCCACCATTTTGACCATTCTGTTTCCTATTCATTTGTAGCAAAGCACACTTTTTCCATCCCCTTCTGTCCTCAACACACACACACACACACACACACTTTCTCTCACTCACAAATAATATTTTTTGTTCTTATGTATTATGATTTTACCCTCAGAACTAAGAATAAATAATTTATCTTCCAAATCTTCTTTATTGGACTATAACCCAAAGTATTGAAATTAATTTTAAAATAGCCAAATAATATAAATAAAAAACATAGTTTTTATTTACTTAGTGGAAAAATATACACCCCCCCCCCCCAGTACCACATAACACAACCCAGGATAAGAAATGTATGTGGTTGTGTGTGCAAGTGGTGAATATATGTGTGCATGCTTGGATATGTGTATAGGTGTGCATATGCATATGTTTAAGGATATGTATGTATATCAGGATGGTCCCTAAAAGACTGTGTGACAAAATAGCAAACGAGGGCGGTCCTACCAAAGATAATATTGCACTAGAAAAGAGGAAGAGGCTACTTGGGACTTATTTTTTAAATGTGGCTTTTGCATACTGTTAAAGACAAAAAAATACTTCATTTTACTGATTTTTAGGAAAAGCAGTAACCCCAATAGTCCTCTTATGGGATCCGAATATATATGTTTTATTTTAGGGGAGTAAAGCTTTTTTCATGTCATATAATTTATTAAGTGATTTCAACAAAACGCGTTTTTTTTTTTAGTTTGTCATTTAAATGCATGAAAAACAAATTCATACTTTCATACCTTTAGGTAGATGTTACAAATCTTGAGACGTAATAAAAATGACAATAATTGTCTTGCATACAATGGTAATAAGAGAACAACGGTGATCCTTTGAAGATAAATGCCACTTTTGCACCTAGGTTTCTGTTTGGTGACAAAAAGCTGAGGAAAATATGTAGAACGTACTATTACAATATCTATTATTAATTTCCTCCACTCCTCATGAATGTGTATTTTTTGTCTTATCTGTATTCTTCTGTCCCCCTTTATCTACTAGTTTAATCTGATCGAGATCAGTTGTCCCCTGCAGGACATGAAATAGTTGATGTTTTTGGAGCTTGGTGTATTTATGCTAAGTGGAAAAAGCAGCAAAGATACTGGCAGCATTTGGGAAACAGAGTTCCCCTGAAGAGTGAACTCTGCGTGCATTCCCAGATGGCTGGTGGCCAGGAAGCATGTGTCTGCAATCAGCAGGAGAGCTTTGGGCCTATCGATGTTTCTAGGAGACTGTTTTCAAAATAATAACGTTAAGTCATGGAGAAATACTGCAATTCTGTGAAAATGCTTTATCTATACAATGATGCATTTATAGTGATACTGTAAATAGATCTTTTAAAAATAGCTTAAAATATGGGTTTTGTGCATTTATTCCACATTTAGTATCATAATTCATGTCATTCTTGTTTAATTATCCTCCAAATAGGTAAAGACACGTTCTCCTCTTGAATTACACAGCAAAGGTAATTTGTCTACCCTCTGCCAGGGTAGATAGGATGGCTAAACTCAGACTCAAATAATTTCAATGGCCAATATTTACCCAGAGTCCTCTGCATTCAGAGTGGTACCTGCTTGTTATAAAACATGGCATTATTGAAACTAAATCTTCCTTCCTTCCTCTTCCTCTTCTCGCCTGCCATTTCTCTTTCTCTCTTTCTCTCATTTCGTTCATGTTAAGAAAAGCAACTATACCTACCTACCCTAGTTGTTTCCAAAGTGTAGTTTCTGAGTGTTTGAGTTGAGAAGTTGTATAAACTCAATGAAATTTAATGAAGGGAAAAATATGACTTACTCTAAGACTAGGTTCCCTAAATTTAATTTTTCACATTTATTTTTAGCCATATTCATATTCTTATGAAAAATGGAATATTCTTACAGGAAATTATCCAGGATATGCTAAGAAATGAGTGCTTACAGTGTTATATGATTTTATGCAAATTTTTAATTTCTAAAAGAATAATATATTTTTAACTTCTAAATGGGGAACTAAAGCATTTACAAAAGAGAATGGGGGTTCTTGACATATACCTTTCTCCTGACAGATTGAGAATAGCTTCTGTTACTGTGACCATGTGGGAGGGAAGTAAAAGATAGATGATGATAAACTCAGTGTTGAAAAGTCTTTGCCACGGATGATAAAGGTGACCTTGGACATTCAGTTGCATGTGACTGTCCACAGGCTGGAGTGGGGAGGAACCATTGGTCAAAGGTGTTCAGAACTCTCATTCTCCTATGTACTTTTATACCTAATTTCAAAAATGCATATCTTCATTTTCATACAATGATGAAGAAAGGAATGCAGTATCCAATAAAATAGTGTGTATTAAAATGTAAATAATTGTGATCAGAGTAAATGAGGGTGGCAATGGTAATCAAACTTGGCTTCATCCACCAGAAATTTTGCTTTAAATAAACTGTGGTGCAGCCTGGGAGCTAGGATTTGTTAAGGTTTATTCTGATAGGCAGTCAACATTGAGCTCAGAGGTATAAAATATACGTAGAATTCCCTAGGAGGTGACAGTCACAAATCCAACCAGCATCTATAGATGCCTCAGATGCGGCCAATGGTGTTTTTTGCACTACTGATATGATCATTGAAATGATGAAGGTCTCTTGAAGATATTTCTAACAAACAATGCATAATCCTTCGTTGATTTTATTAGAAGATATTCATATTAAAACTCTATAATGAAGTCTGTTTATGTGTAAAAAGGGATTTGTTAGATTACCAGATGGTTATAAACAAATCTGTCACCCTGTTGCTGGAAAGGATATCAGAAAGAGGGCACTCATTCTAAGATGTTCAGTAACCTGGTTCCCAAGACTATATCCTCAATTGTGGCGGAAAGCAGAATGCCTCTATTGGTGAGAATAATAGAGGAAGTGTAGTGCTTAAAATTTCTTTCTTTCTTTCTAGAAGTATGTCATCTATGAAAAACATTAGTTACATTTTTTTTCTTGTTTCCACTTATGTAGAAATAATCATTGTATTTGCATTTTCTCATTTTACTTACATCTGATTTATTTTCTTGCATTTGCCTTGAACTAATGGCATCTTTTTCAAAGCTCACTTTCCAATTTGAGTAATATGTTAACCACAACTTGAAGTAAAAAAAGAAAAAGTAGGGTTGTATGAAAGTCTTATTCTATTGATTGCAATGTGGCTGCTTCTTCGATTTTTCAGTTTGGACTAATCCATGCCAAATTGTTGACATATTACATTAACTTTAATGGAAAGATCTCATTAGTTAAAGTTAATTTACATAGAATATATATTTTATATATAAACATATATAGCACATTGCATGCAGTTTCACAATCAAATATAGCTACATATGTTAATTCTCATTTTAGTAATGATTCCATCAGTAATTAACATCATGTGGTTAATTGTCTCTTCAATATGGCTATGTTCCTAAGGAAATATGAGAAACAATCTGGTAAATTATGATGCGCATGTGTACCCTTCCCACATAGATGGAGGACCAGAGCTGGAAATAGAGTTCACCCTGAGTATCTGTCATAAAATGAACTGCAGTCTTCAATGACTGATTTTTATATTGGACTTGATCATCAGTAGCTTCCAGGTTACTTATCATAGAAAGAAAATGTGTTTGTGCAAAGTGGTATAAAAAGCCCTGATAATCAGCAGATTGCAGCCTTGTTATTGTTCTTATCACATACATTAGCATTGCATTGTTACTATCTTCCTGGTTTATAACTCTGATGTTGTCTCTACTCTCCTGTAAAAAAATGCATGATGATCTATTAGAGCAGTGGTTCTCAACCTTGGCTGCACATTAGAATCACCTGGGAATCTTTTTAAAATCCTGATTTCTGGGCCTCATCCTCTGGAAATTCTGTTTCTTTGTTATGGGGTGAGGCCATAACATTAGTAACAAAGAAACAGAATTTCCGGAGGATGAGGCCTAGAAATCAGGATTTTAAAAAGATTCCCAAGTGATTGTAATGTGCAGCCAAGGTTGAGAACCACTGTATTAGAGATTTCACTTTAAAGAGAAAGTATTTACTTGAATTACCTCTCAAATGGTTAACAAGTTAATTTGTTTGCTAGTTAGTTGGTCTGCTGTTGCCTTCTTTTCTCCTGTTTTGTGCCATATTCTTGATGTATGCTACACGCCAACCTACTTAGCAGAGCTTTTAAAGTGAGTTTTCCTTGGAAACATTAAGCTCTCAATCAAAATAATCTAGGGATTAAAAAGGTAATTCTGGCAAAAAAAATGAAAGTAATGTCTTCTTCCTCTTCTCCTTCTCCTTCTCCTTCTTCTCCTTCTTCTTCTTCTCCTTGTTCTTTCTCTCTCTCTCTCTCTCTCTCTCTCTCTCTCTCTCTCCATCCCTCTCTCTCAAAGAATACAGGCTTTTGAATCAGTCTGAAAAAGTTTCAAACTCCAGCTCTCTGGAGTCCAAGAATATACATAATCTTGACAAGTTTTTAACAACTGTCATCTTTATTTCCTCAGCAGTAGAGTAAGGATCACATTATTTGCTTTATGGAGTGCCTGGTGCTTAGTAGATTGTCAGTATATAATAGCTGTTATTATGTAACTCATGTTATGCTACAATGTGTATTTAAATGTTATATCTGCTACTTAAATATGAAAACTTATCATTTATGAATGTATGCCTATGTTAATTTGTTTAAATTATAATCCTTGCTTAGGTTTATATCTTCAATTATTATATACATTCTAACCCTTCCTACAATTAGAATCTTAGGGGTTGTTTAGTAATATATTATGTAGAACAACACTATAAATAGCTTATGAACAGGTTATTGAGGATTTTAAAGTATTATTTAAAACACCCACTATTTAAGCCTCCTCATAGAGTCCAAAATATAGCAGCTTTAACTAAGCTACATAGATAAATATTTATAGTAATTTATTAAAATTATTTATTGAGCACATATATTTAAAAAGGTCTCTGAAGTTCTTATGTAACATTGCTTGGGAGTAGATATTGAATAACAAAAATGAAATTATTTTATTAAAATGATGGTAAATGCTAAGAAAGAACTTTGGGATGCTATGAGATGTTTACAGTGGAGGATCATATATAAAAATATATTTATATGCTGAATATATTCCCTTTGCTTATTATTATAAATACTTTCTCCCGCTGGGTGGCTTTCCTTTTTACTCTCTTAATAGCATCATTTTAATGCTATTTGATTTATCACTTTCTTTCCATATGGTTATGAGAAGCATTTGATTTACCTTTAATACAAAGAGATTATATGGAGATGATATGCCTAGCATGAATATTACCTGAACAGTCAAGTTCACCATATCCCTTCACCAGCTTTTTCTAGCAATTCCTTCACATGTTGAGTTGTGAACTGCTCTCAGGTTATAACTGTTCACTTGCATCCCTGTGACTCACTCATCAACCTCAGCCAAAAAACACTGCATTCCTTTTCCACATATCACACATACCATTCCTCCACACATGCTCATAAACTCACATACATTATCACATACACACACTTGATCACCAATTCATATGCTCACTCAGAGCCTCCAGCACTCACCCACATATACACACTCCAGTTCGTCTCTCTCTCTCTCTCTCTCTCTCTCTCTCTCTCTCTCTCTCTCACGTTTTCCTAATTTAGAGCAACTGAGGGATTGACTCAGGAGTAGTTCTCTTAAAATTTTTAAAGATCACTTTCCTTATAAAACCCTATTGATTTTGCAAGTTGCTACCATATAGGAAATCTGTCCCATCACCCACTCTAGTGCATCTGCTGACATTGTCAGAGGAGCCGTTATGGCCAAAGCATCAGCTCTGTGAAAACAGCCTGACTCTAAGGAGGGAAGTGTTAGGTAGAGTCGAGAGAAAATGTGTGTGTGTGTGTGTGTGTGTGTGTGTGTGTAAATAAATAATTTGTTATAGATGAGTGAAATTGAATTACAAAGGCAGTTCAATTTATACCATAGGTTAAGTAGACAACTTCTGACCTGTCTTGAGAATTGAATGTCATTTTAAAACATCTATAAAGGTAAATATGTCATGATTTCAAAAGAACTGATTTACAAGTAGACTATTTTTACATAAAAATAAATATGTCCAAAGAATACACTAGTTGTGATCTCAAAAGTATTCATGAAATATTTAGCAATCCTACTTTCTTTGTCATTCAACCTGGAATATTAAATATCAAGGTGATATTTAAAGTGCACACAGGCATTTCTTGTAAGTTCATGTGTTTATGAAGGGAAGTAGTGATGCAGAAGATAAAAAGGGATGTAAAAACATAGCCTGTGCTTTTTTATCCCCAGAAAAGATGAGTCTGATTCCCCATTCTCAAAACATGCCCTCTCTGCCTGGCCTCTTGAATCTACTACATGGATCTCTTGACAGGTATAAGGGGCAAGGGTAAACAGGGCTGACAATTCAGCATGCATTTCAAGGTAAATTGTTCCTAGAATGTTTGCCTTTTTTTTTCTGTTGCTTTTGATTAACAGCTGGACCATTGCGGTTGACCAAGAGATGCCCTAAAGTATGTTGTCCCTTCAACTTACTACTCAACAACACTGTACAGTGTAATTAAACGTCAAAGATCAGTACCATATGATTTCACTTATATGTGGAATCTAATGAACAAATAAAAAAACAAACAAAATAAAAACAGACTCATAGATTCAGTGAACAGACTGACAGCTATCAGAGAAGAGGTTGTGTGAAAAAGCTGAAGGAATTAAGCACAAAAATAACAACTCATAGATACAGACAACAGTATGGTGATTGCCAGAGGAAAGGGGGAATGGAAGAAGTAGAAGATGGCATAGGGCGGATAAATGGTGATGAAAGGAGACTAGACTTGGGGTGGTGAACACGCAGTACAATATACGAATGGTGTATTATAGAATTGTACACCTGAAACCTATATAATTTTATGAACCAATGTCACCCCTGTAAGTTCAATACAATTTTTTTAAAGTCAAAGCTAATTTTGAGGATATACAGTATACTTTAAGGAACAAACCATCTGAAATTATGACCTAAATAATGAAGGGTTTAGGGACCTGCTGGCTGATATTTGTTATGCATTCTAGTAGCAGAAGTTTGCAACTAATTGGAGGCTAACCAAACCCGTTGGACACATTTCAAGTCATGTCAGTAAATTTTGCTTCCCAAGGACCCTGATAGAACATGCAGCTTAGTGCTGCTTTTTTCTATCTTAATTACCACATTGAGTTGTGCTAATATAGATTTACTTGAGAGACATGTTCTATGATTATAACCAGGCAAACATTGTTGGCATTTGTTTTCAATTCAATGAGCATGAGATGCTAACTCAACATTTAAAAGTAACCGTCGATGTAAGGATAAGTTCCAAATATGTAGAAAAGTCATCTAAGTATACAATTGGCAGAAATGTATATTTATCGAATATTGAGACAATTTCAAAATATGCAAATGACAATTCAAATGTTACTTCAAAGATTAGATTTGCATGTTTTCATGGATTCAGCATTCCATTGACTCTAAGCCGTGATGTGGTAGACTCAGCTTATAAACACATGCTCAGTTGAGTGCACAACATTTTTTAATAACAGAGAAAGGTAAAAACAAATTAGTTTAACTCTGAGTAGCATTGTATATGCTTCTTGTATGGAGAGTTTTAGTCAGGAAATTGTGTAAATTTTTTTTACTAAAGTTGAAATTCCTAAGATATTTTGTAAAATATTTTTCAAAGCAGGTCACAAATCCTCATGAGCTAATACATATGAAAAAAAAGCAACTGATTTTCTGGAGTGATAATTTCAAATTTTGATTATAAGACTAATTCATATTTTAGCATTGAAGAATATTTTTAAAACTGATAGTTGTACTAATTTTTATAATTTTAAATAACTTATGAAAATTTTATTAAGGTAGTTGAACTAAATACTCTCATCAGTTTTTTATGTAGTTTGCTAATAGAGTTGTGGTATTTCATGGTATCACAGAGATGAAAATCTAAGAACATTTTCATTTTATCCTTTTCCTTAGTTCTGTGCTTGGGCCACATTGCTTAGAGATAGGCAAGTGGGGATTTTGCTTCCAGAAGTCTTATACATCCTAAGGAACAGAAATCATAGCATCACTTCCTCTGAGAACCCTGTTTTCCTTTCTCCACTTTCAATAAATGTATCAACTCGTACCTTATGATGCTATCTTATTTTCTTCTATTTTTCAGAATATTAAATATCATATTTAGTATAGTTTTGACAGCAGAAGGAACTTTAGATTTTAAGACAATTAGCAGAATAAGTTATTGAGAGATATTAAGCTCAAAGTTAAACACACACACACACACACACACACACACACACACACACCTAAAAACTATATTATGGACTCAATTTACATTAATCCTTTCTTGTGTACTCATGCATGCACACAATCCATGCCCTCCATTTCTAATCAGTCCACCCATTAAGAACTACCAGCGAAATAGCCACAAAGAATAGGGCAGAATTGAAATAAAATGGTTTTGAACCATACCTTTGTTCAAATACCCCTCCATATAAGTTTAAAAACTGACTTATTTCTTAATCTTTGAGTTCTTCATCTGGGAAAAATAGGTAAAAAATTACCCAGACCATGGACTTGTTGAAGCTCCAGCGAGGAGATGATGCAACTACTGGAAAATGCGTAGCACCCCCTCCCCCTTTTTCCATTCTAGATAATGAATACTCTCTCTCTATAAAAAATGTCTTCACAAGTCAGAGCACTTAAATTTTTAAAAATATATATATTTTATTGATTTTTTACAGAGAGGAAGAGAGAGGGATAGAGAGTTAGAAACATCCATGAGAGAGAAACATCAATCAGCTGCCTGCTGCACACCTCCTACTGGGGATGTGCCTGCAACCTTTCAGTCTGCAGGCCGACGTTCTATCCACTGAGCCAAACCGGTTAGGGCACAGAGCACTTAAATTTAAGAGGTTTGTTTTTATAAGGCGTTTTTTTAAAAGACCATATCTAAAAAATTGCTCATAAATGGCTGAAAATGTCTTCTACCTCTCAAATTCTTCAACCAAGAATATCTCCCACTTCAGTGGTGAACAGCCTTTCTGAGCCTCCTTGTACATAACTGAATTTCCCTAGTTCCTCCACACTTGATCTGGAGAAAAGATGACATCATTCTCTGTTCAACAGCACTTCACACACTCAGAAAATATTTGGACACTTCTAAGCTGTCTACAATTCTGGCTCAAAAACATTATGTGTTTTGTTTATGTTTTTTTAATCAAAGAATAACAGCTTTAGGAAAAAGTAAAGAAAAAACAAACACAGCAAAACTGGCATATTACTAATTGTGGAGACTAAAACACTAGTGCCCAAATTTAGAGAAGGAAAATTTATTTTTAAAACTTACCTTTCATCATATCTACCCAATGCAATATATCTCAATGAAAAGTGAAAAAAAAAAGTATCACTTTGACATTTGGGATATTTTGGGATGTTTGTTTAATTAATAAAAATATATAATAAAATGGATATGTCAGTGTTTTAATCAAACAAATCTAGGTCTGATTCTTGACTCCTCTGTTTCTTCATATTTAGAAATTTGTCTAATGTCTTCTTGCAAGTAATATTTTAAGAATTAATTAGAGTTGTGTAAGTATGATGACTAGGCTGGTACATTGCTGGCATAAACTGTACCTTGGCCTTCCTGATTCCATGCTATAGATCACTAGGAAGATCTTCTGGTCCCTTTTGATTGCTTTACTTTTTAATTAAATTCATCATTATCTGATGTATTCATTCTCTCTCTCAACCAAACTCCCTTCCCTCCTTCCCTCCCTCCCTCCCTTCCTCCCTCCTTCCTTCCTTCTCCTTTCCTCCCCTTTTTCTCCCTTCCTGGCTAGGAGCCAATACAGAAATAGCACATTTAGTATACTAGTATATATTTTGTTGCATCGGAGATTATGGACAGTGGAGTTTGAGATAAACACTAAATCATATGACTTATATGAGGTTCTATAGCACTGAAGGAATTATTTCAGATAGGACAAAAGTACAAACTGAGTTTTCATAAGAAACAACCAGAAATTCTATCAATGTTTTATTGTAGAGCAAAAAGATATAGGCTTTAAAAGGAAAAAGTAAAGGTTATTATTCTTTTGGTTGGCAAATTCGATTGTCATTTTATCTCTGCATGGTATCAGATACTAAATTTTTAAAATACCATTAGGTCAGAGTATAAAGTGAAATAAAAGAGTGAAGTTTTAAAATTTATTTAATTGTATTTAAATATAGCTCACAAATTTTGATAGGGAAGACATTGGTTAGAATTTTCAAGCCCATGGTCACTGCAACCATACTACAGACGTGGCAAGGAGCCAGCTTTATATTTCTATGTAATTAACTCAATGGATTATATATATTTTAAAAAGTGGCAGGGCTAGAATTTAAGCCTGTGGATTGAAGGGCCAATATATCAAAACATATAAGCTTGAATATTAGCCCACTTTCATGCAAGTGACAGATGGTTTCTAGGCTAATTTCTTCAGTCAGCAATATTATCACCAATTCCACTAGTATTGTTGTTCAGAAAGACTACTTCATGTGTCTTTCTGAAAAAGCTATCCTATATAATAAAAGGCCAATATGCAAATTGACCAAATCCCTGAACAACCGGTTGCTATGACATGCACTGAACACCAGGGGGCAAACGCTCAATGTAGGTGGTCAGTGTGCTCCCACAGTGGGAGTGCTGCTCAGCCAGAAGCCAGGCTCACAGCTGGCTAGTGCAGCTGCGGTGGCAGGAGCCTCTCCCACCTCCGTGGCAGTGCTAAGGACATCTGGCGGGGAGCAGGCCTAAGCCTTCAGTTGGACATCCCCCAAGGGCTCCCGGACTGCGAGAGGGTGCAGACTGGGTTGAGGGACCCCCATGAGTGCACGAATTTTGTGCACTTGGGTGCCTCTAGTACAAATATATAAAATTATAAGTTCTTGCTAATTACTTAAACTTTCAAACCAATTTATTAGTAGTGTGCTAATATTTTTTAATTGCATATTAGCCAAGTTTTATTTGTTAGGTTATTTGCCAAGTAGAGATGCAGATCTACTCTGCTCACCAGGTGTTGTAACTAAAGCATGAGAAAGTATTACCATTGTCACTCACTTACATAATCATGCTGGTTCAGCCCTGGTAGGAACATATGGAAAATGTAGATCATTTTTATGTACTCTCAAGATTAATTTTGGGTTTATTTTATTAAAAACTTATAAATATTAAGTAAATGCTTTAAATAATAAAAACATTGAGTAAATAAAAAATATCATCAGAAACAAAAAGCAATACATATGTGATTTTCTACATTTACTCAATGGAGACATTAACCATTTTATTCACCCTCCAAAGGTGAATGTTAATGGGTCCCAAGTGTAGAGACAGATGAGAAGTTTGAATGTTGTGGCGTATGATTGGTAACTATTGTAATATATGAACACAAACATAAACACAGGCATACATAAATATATTAACATCCCTATCCACTTATCTGTCAATGTGCCTATTTATACCTACAGAAAGAGGGAGGAAAGGAACATTTTTGTTACGGCCTATATCTTTATTTTGAAATGTTACTTATGAATTAAAGAAAACCAGTCAATATCTCACATTTCCCATTTTATCTATCATGACTTCCTTATATTTTTAATTTTTTTTTCAATTTAATTGGACCCTGTAACTATTCTCCTGGTATGGTCAGCCTGTCAATAGCAACAAAGACCCAGTGTTACTAGTACCTAGTACTGACTGCCACCGTAGTTTCCCTGGACTACACCATTTGCACCGTTGAAAGTAGTCCCTTCATCAGCTGCTCTTCAAATGACCTAAATTGAGGATGTCATCTGTTTCCTGCCAGGACATTCATTGATCCAGGGAACCATTAAGGGTTTTGACCAGAGGAGCAACATAATCTGACATATAAAGGATCATTCTGCAGTTGTACTGAGGGTAGAGAGGGGATTGAAATGACAGGAATTAATTAGATTAGTTAGGAGGCTGTTACTGTAATCCTTGTAAAAGATTGGTGTAATTTAGTGTTCTGTGGAGGTCATGAAACATAGTCACATTCTGGATATTCATTTGAGATTGCTACAAATTGTGTATGTAACTGAAAAAGAAAGAATGTAATCAGTAAGGACACCAGCATTTTTGGTTTAAAAACATGGTGGCATGCAATTAGAAGTTGTTGAGACGGATACAATTATATGAACCATGGGTATTTGTAAAATTTTGAGCTAATTTAAATTTGAGACAACCCTAATACATCCAAGAAGAGGTTATATGCATCACATTCCAATGTGAATAGTCAATTTCTGACACATTAGGAAAAGTACAGTTGAAATATGATGAGTTATATGATTAGATCACAGCCCCAGCTTACATCCAGAATAAACCTGGAAAACAACCCTGAGCAAAGAACCCAGTTTTCCTGTGCCCAGACTTCTGAAGGACAGGGCTGTGAGACAATAGACAGATATTTTAAACCACTGATTTTGTGGTAACTTCTTATGTAGAAATAGAGAAGTACTACAATTGGGCTTGTACCTAACCATTTTGGGTTCAGGTAACACAAGTCCCCACTAGGGAGAAGGAATTACTAGAAAGCCCATGTGAGGGTAACCATGCGAAGGGCAGGGATTCCGCTCATCTGAGAGGCAATTGGGACCTGATACCAGAAGAGCCCAGGCACATTTTGCTCCATTACTCCTCTCTACCTTTCTTTCTTGGCTTCACTCTCACAGACCAACTTCTTCTACATAAGGGCAATGCAACTGCAATCCATGAGATGATTAATATGTGTGAACTACATTGAAAAGTGCCTGGTACATAGTAAGTGTTGAAACTTTGCTAGCTCTTGTAATGACTTGCACAGCTCCACTTTATCCTGCACACTGTTATATTTTTTGGGTGTCCCAAAAAATATATACACACTTTAACAGCTGATAGTTCAGTTGTGAAAGTGAAATGTATTTTAATAAACACTGCCTTTATAATTATTCAAAGTATATGGACATCCTAAATTAGTGCGAAAATCCACTAAGTAATTTTGTCTAAATTATAGTAGAGTAAAAATTGCATTATATAGTTATATCATTGATTTAGTAAAAATTGAACAAATTAAAAAAGAATAAATTAGCTCTTCTTTGAAATATAATATATTGACATTTTAAACTATTATTTTATTTCCCTTCATATGCCTCTAGATTTTGTCCTATTCTAACTCTTTCCTCTACAATTCCCTCTCTATCTAAGCTTTCTTTTTAATTCTCTCAGTGTAATACCTTAAGAAAATAGGAATCATATAAATATCCCAGAATCTCAAGATAAACTTCTTATCCTTCCTCATTAATACCACCAGGGGAAATTTTGGAAAGTGTTCCTGCTATTTTAGGTGGTTCTATCACATTTACTAGTCTCAGTTTCCCCATGTGTGTAAATACCCTTCTATCTACAGTGCCCTTTCCAACATGTGGCCTGGATCTGAATGAAGCTGAATTATCACCTTCTGCATTAAACTTGTTTGGTCTCACATACCAAGTAAAATACTTTTTGCCTCCATTAAAACACGGAATTTCTTCACACCTTCTTAACTTTGGACTGAAGGCATAATGGCTAACACTCCACTGATTTCCAAGGTTGATTTGACTGGCTGATCAAATGGAAAGGTGGTTCATTGTTTCATGTGTACACATAAGGTCAAGAGAAAGAAAAGTTTTCTCAATATTTAAGTTCTCTTCTTCCCTCGTTGGGCTCTTAGAGACTTCTAAAATAGTTTCATGAACCATGAATTGGCATGAACATATTCATTGTTTCATTGGTTTTTATTTAAACACTAGAGGCCCGATGCACGAAATTCGTGCAAGAGTAGGCCTTCCTTCCCCCGGCTGCTGGCACCAGCTTTCTTCTGGCACCTGGGACCCGGGCTTCCCTTGCAGCCCCGACTTCATCTGGAAGGTTGTCCAGAAGGACATCTGGTCTAATTAGCATATTAACAATTTTATTATTATAGATTACTTATAAAATTGAAGATATTTCACATCACATATAACTACAGGCTCGTGTTAGGCAAGTTTTTATATATAACAATGATACAAAGGAAGCTGGATACATTTTTTTCTAATATATTTTCTAAGCACAGTAACCTTCACAGTTGGTTTATTATAAACATCCTTTAAGAGATCCACATACAATTTATGGATATTTATACATACTTAAATAATTCTCCACATAAATGAGCTTTCAGTCTTTCCTCCTATGATTTCCCATAAAGGTAGTACAGTGTGCTAGTAGTAGTCCTAAAAATTCTATTTATGTGCACCAAAATTGCAGTTGTTCTCTAAGAATTGCTTTTATCTCAACTACATTGCCTTTCCCATCCCATAAACAGTGACATGTTATAACTTTTATATGGCCTGATTTCAACACGGAAAATTTTTTATCTGTAATATAGTTATGTTCAAATCATTCACATGGGTCAACAATAAAAATATGTATTGTATGCCTACCAGGCACTGTTCAAGGTACTGCTTATGTTTTCTTTAAAGCTATTTTTCAAGCTTGCTATGTTAGTTTTATAAATTAAAATACACTTATAGTATTCTCATTTTCCTAGACATGGGAAAAGTACGATGTCATTATTACATTATTATGTTGATTGATTTTATTTTTTCTTTATTCAGCACCCTATAACCACTTTTCTAAATTGTGAATCAGCAGTTAAGTAATGTCACCCTATTTTTACACAAGAGATTTTTATACCACTTAAATAGATTCTACAATTCTAGAGCCAAGAGTCATTTCTCCATTGTTCTATTCACTATAGCATTGCGGAAGTTTAATTACTACACAGGATGCAGATTTCCCCCCAAGGGCAGCTACTGTGGAAATAGTTTAAATGTAATCACAATAAATCTTCTTATCCTTATTATTTAAACATTCATTATTAAAACTTTGGGTTTTCTGGAAATACTATTCCTTCCAGATATTTCAGAAAAGTTATGCATAAAGAGAACAATAATAAAATCATTCTAAAAAGAGTAGTTAAAAGTTATGAAGACACTTTCATAGTCTCTCACTTACCATTGTCTCTGCAAGCCAAGGACATTTTTTATGCATTTAGTTCTTAATTTGTTGTTTATAATACAGGGAAGTTCATTTATTCTCTAGGTATTTGAGCTTTAACTATCTTGATGAAAATTTCATGATTCGCACAACAAATTAAAAAAAATTCAGGTTGAAGAAAGAATGAGCTGGAGAAATACAAGGAGCTTGAAAATTCAAAATAATAGGAATATAATTAGAATAAAGCCACTCCAACAGAAATACACACACACACACACACACACACATACACACACACACACACACACACACACACATATATATGAATATGTTTTATTATGAGCAACCTATCTTTGATTTGAGTTATCTTTTTAAATAAGAATAATTACCAATAGTAAAATTCTAATTTCTCTTATCAAGCTATTTTCAAATGCTAAAAGAAGCAGAAATGTTAAAAGGAGTAATCAGTAATGGACTGTGTCCAGTTTACTTAAACACTAATGATGAAGATGCAGATATTTCCGGGAGATACATAAGCATTTTCAAAGGTTATTAGATTTAAAGACACTATATTTCAGCTGCAGAAAACCATCAGACAGTTTAAGATTGCATTAGATATTAACTTTGCAGTTTTTACATGACGTTGAAAAGACATAAAATACAAGCAGAATATGTAGGGCAATGGTGTGAATAACCTTGAGTGGGAGAGAAACCAGTATCTACCAGTTTGTCAATAAAGACAAAAATTTCAAAGAGCTAATTAAAAATTGTTCTGTTTCTCATCTATTAGCTGCATTTTGAGCCACCTGATAAATTCATTCATTTCTTTAAATCAGGTGTATACAGCAATCAAGGAAAGGTAAAAATCCTTGAAGCATTGCAGGATTCTGAGCAGAAATGGTATTCCGGACAGCAATCCAATCATCAAACCTCGCAAAGCTGTGGCTTGGAAAATCTGTTTTATTTCTTCCTCTTATAGACATTTTCAATTAAATATAAAGATTTTTTGCTTCACATGGTGATCTTAAATTGGTATTTCTTCATTTTATGTATTGCTGCCACTGGCTCAGGGTTATTTAGCATTTATTAATAATTTCCATTTTGACCTTTTCCAGGTTTTGCTATTTATTACGTGTTTTTGCACTATTGCAGAGATGAATGAGCAGAATTGGGGAATTTTTTTGGCCCCTTTTTAAAACTTCATACTTTAAATTATTTTTACATTGACCTTTAAAGTTAGGATTTGAAAGTTCTGTTTTAAAACCACCTTGCTGAAACATCAGACAATCCCAGTTCAAAACAGATTGGTTGGCTGATGACTGAAAGCAAAGAAAACCAGGAAAAGGAAGAGAGTTGTGCAGAGACATCAGGGAGAGCTTTGCCATATTCACTGTGACTATTTGTTTTATAACATCACTGACTTAGAGGGCAGGAAGCACACTATGTGTAAATAAATTGCATTTGATAGAAAATGACTTCTGAATGCATCTGAGTATATTTGGAGAAAGGACATTTTATTTCATTTTATTTCTCCATTAGTTTATTTTACCTTTAATGGATCACCCTATTTTCATTGTCAGTTTAATTTTTTTTAATTATTGATTTTTAGTGGAGGAGAGGGTGAGAGGGAGAGAGAAATAATGACTTGTTCCAATTATTTATGTCTTCATTGGTTTACTCTCGCATATACCCCAACTGGGGGATGGAACCTGCAACCTGGTGCATTGGGACGATGCTCCAACCAAGTGAGCTATCCAGCCAGCACTCATTGGGTCAGTTTGATAAATCAGGTTATTTGTGTCCCAAGTTAAAATATGAGGGATCTTCCTGGATTAGAGATGCAGTCACTGCTTGGGTTATGTTTCAAGCTTGGTTTGTACTTGAGTCATAATGCCAAATGGCTGTCAAATGGCTGTCTGACATGGGGTCAGAGTGATTATAATTCTTTTATTGCGTGTGGCCAGTAAAACCATAAACACGACTAATTGTGTTTGGCTGAATCCTATGAGATAATGGAGCAATGTTTTTCTCCACTTGGAATTTTTCCTGACTGCTCATATTTTACTAAGGCCTTGGCATCTGCAAGAAACTATTGGTTACCTGTGTTTTCTAATAGACAACAGTGTTCTCTTTTTCTTTATTAAAGTGTCACCCATGAAAGATGTAATCTAATTTTTAATCAAGCAGCAAAGTGTAGCTGATTATGAGCAACAAAACAGTTTGATGTTTATAGAGCTATTTGAACTAAAAATGCAGCATTGACTGAGATAAACTGTAGTGTGAATAATCCATGTGTGGCAAGAAAGTGCCTATTACATGATGGATGGTGCCAAAGAACTCAACTTCCATCAAAGAGCTATATTTTAAATTTTAATCCAACGTACCCTCATACTTCTAGTTTTGAAGTATGGAGAATATATCTTTAGTTGAGCTTAGAAATATGCTGTTGATCCCTGATTGTTAAAATATATAGTGAAACTGTGGAACACATATGTGGTGTCTTTGTAAAAAAAAAAAATATATATATATATATGTGTATATACACACACACACACACACACACACACACACACACACACACACACTAGAGTCCTGGTGCACAAATTTATTCCGGCTGGCCTGCCCCAATGGGGGCCCATTGCTGGAGGGGCTGTGAACAGATGGCTGGCCGGTCCCACCCCTGATCGAGGTGTTGGGGGCTGTTCGGGGCCCGAATCAGGCTGGTTGGTTGCCGCAGTGCACGTCATAGCCACTAGTTGTTCTGGTCGTTCTGCCTTTCTGGTTGCTGGGTATGTGTATATATATATACTTAGTGGCCAGATTAGTATGACCAACTGATGTTTGTAGGCAAATTAGCTATAATTTCGCGCTGAAGTTGCTAGAGGGCCAGACCATTATAAATAGGGAAGCAGGTTCTTTACCACGACAGTAGAAGTGATTTTTTCTGAATATTTGGGTAAACAACGTGATTTAACAGCCTTTGAACATGCGATGGAGATATATATATTCTGGGTTTCAAAAGTAGGTTCTCCAAACTTTCCTAGAATGTTCTGCCAGCTATTGATTGGTCTAAGACATCTACATGAATCTTGAAGCCTCACACATGGACCTCCTGTCTTGTGGATAAGCTAGGAGCCTGTGTTTATCTTCTGAGTATTAATTTGGGGAATACGAATATATGGAGTGAGGATATAAGGGTCATATTTATTTGACCGAATTAAATGTCATACTTGTAGAACTGGAATTGAATGTCTCTTATCACAGTTTTAATTTCTTTTTAAAAATAATTTATTGAGGTGAAATTCACACAGCATAAAATTAACCCTTTGAAAGTGACAATTAGTAGCAAGTAGTACATTCATAATGTTATGAACCACCATCTCTATCTAGTTCCAAAATACTTCTGTCACCCCAGAGTAGAATCTTGAACCCATAAAATAGTTTTTCATCATTCTCCTAACCCTAATCTCTGTGCTGTCTCTGGATTCATCTATTGTGGCTTTTCCATGTAAATGCAATAATACATTATGTGATAGTTTGTGTCTGACTTCTTTCACTTAGTATAATGTTTAGAGCCATAATGTGTTTTCTTCTAAGAAAATAAATATTCATTGCTAAATTATGCTCATCCTCAAAATGTTTAGAAACAGACATAACACAAGTTATTAGTTCAAATAGACCTGGGCCAAATTCTTAGTTTTCAAATACAATAATAAATACATCTTATTTTACCTATCTGGGCCATGTGTTCTTGCACATAAGTAGGAAATAAATACCTGTCTAATAGAATAATGTTTAGGAATAATTGATATAATGTTTAAAATGTCCCAGAACACAATGGGCCCTCAATCCCTTGGGCTGTAAGAGATAAAATTGTTGCATCCTCTTCACAATTCAAAGATGTAATTGATATTCATAAATATGTCTGTCAATATATATGATCATGTACGTAAGTAAACAATAAATATCACTCATTTTGCAAATATCAATCTAGTTATTTTGATTTTTTATCTATTAGGATATTCTGACATTTGTATTTCCTACATTTAAAAAAATGATAGATAAATGGAAGTTACCATAAAAAATATTACATCTCATGTTTGGTTTGCAGTCCATTTGCCTAATTGTGTGTGTGTGATCGGGCCTAAACCGGCATTCTTACATCCCTCTCACAATCTGGGACTGCTGGCTCCAAACCACTCGCCTGCCTGCCTGCCTGATTGCCCCTAACTGCTTCTGCCTTCCAGCCTGATCACCCCCTAACCACTCCCCTGCTGGCCTGATTAACACCTAACTGCTCCCCTGCCAGCCCCATCACCCCAAACTGTCCTCCCCTGCTGGCCTGATTTTGCCCCCAACTGCCTTCCCCTGCCGGCCTGGTCAGCCCCAACTGCCCTCCCCTGCAAGCCTGGTCCCCCCCCCAGCTGCCCTCCCCTGCCAGCCTGATGGCCCCCAATTTCCCTCCCCTGCTGGCCTGGTTGCCCCCAACTGCCCTCCCCTGCCAGCCTGATCGCCCCAATGCCAGTCAGCATCAAAAGCTCCACCTCCTAGGCAGCCATTGGCTCCTCACAGTTGACCCAGATTTGGTTCTGATTGGTCAGTTTCTATGCCAGTCAGTGTCAAAAGCTCCACCTCCTAGGCAGCCATTGGCTCCTCACAGTTGACCCAGCTTTGGTTCTGATTGGTCAGTTTCTATGCCAGTCAGTGTCAAAAGCTCCACCTCCTAGGCAGCCATTGGCTCCTCACACTTCACCCAGATTTGGTTCTGTTTGGTCGGTTTCTATGCCAGTCAGCATCTCTGGGCCTATCAATGGGGCCTGATCAGAAAGGTGGGGCTGATCAGCAGCCCTGGTGGAGGCCTGGAGAGAAATGGAGTCATGGCTGCTGAAGAGAAAGAGAGAGGCAAGTGCTGATCAACAGCTGCTACAGAGGCTATGGATCAGACCCTGCTTCTCTCTTTAGGCCTCTCTCCGGGCCTGATTCACATCTCTCTCAGCAGTCAGTGCTGGGTCATGGTGCCTGCAGCCACAGCAGTCAGTGCTGACTGCAGGACTGATGTCTGGTTGGTCGAGCCTCTAGTCGTGACGTACCCAGGGTTTTTATATATTAGGATGATGAAATTCTTCCCTGGAAAGCAATGTACTCCTAAGGACAGAAATTTCAACAATGCAAAGCTATGTTAGGTCACAAGGTTGTTTTTGCCTTAAGTTGAGATTGCTATTCGCACACAGTTAAACTGTTTTTACTCAAACTTAAGAAAAAAAATCTGTTTTATAGGTTTCATTGTGACACGAAGGACAGAATGGTTTGTTCTGTAAAAGGGATATCTGATATTTGGTCGTGAATATGAGAATGACCAAACCTCAGCCTAATGTTATTTATGACTTCACTGTGTTTTCATAGCAAAAAAACTCTAAATGTGGTCTACAATAATAAAGAACAAACCACTTAGTTCTTTGTCCTCATCAAAGGAAGCTTTCACCAACTAAAGCTAATGCCATTTAAAGAGTCAGGGATTATTTTCTGGAAGTCTTAAATAAATGGCTCTATTTCCATTATGTTCTGGTAGATCTCTTTGTTGATTTTGTTGTTCCTATTGGACATTTCCTTGGTTAAATTTTATTTGTATTACTGCTTTCCTTATTACTATATTTTAGTTCATTTCTTATTTGTTCATGACCCATTTGATGCATTTGTGAAAATATTCTCTTCTCTCTCATTACATGATAAAATAAGTCTTATTTTAATTCCTTTAAATCCCAGGAGAAATGCAGTATCTTCTTTTATACTGTCTTATATGATTTTCTTATGAACCTCTTTTAAAGAATAACACACACACACACACACACACACACACACACACACATTCCCAAAGAGCAAAATGCAGTTACATTCCCTGATTTCTCAATTAGAAAGGGAACATAGCTTTCCTCTTAACTTGGCTGTGTACTATCTATTCTCAAGTCATTTTTTGTGTGACATTTCATTTCTGAGAGACAAATGACCACCTATAATCAAATTTTATTTGAAAACCACAGCTCCTTGATAAAGTATTTAATAGGTCGATTTTTTAAAGCATGGAAAGTAGTTATGGAACATATTTACTATTGGCATTTAGTCAAATTTCCCAGCTTAAGGTTTTGCTTCTAAAATAGAAATGACGTCATGCAAAGAGACTGTATACAGTTAGTAATATAAGTAAGTGTGTGATAAATCTTCCATATGTATCCACCAGATGCATACATTTAAATATATGTTAACTTTCTCCCCAGAAGAATATTTTATATATTCCACATCACACTTCATTTAGTTCTGTGTGATGATAAAATATATGTACAGTTTAAAAATGAAATTTTAAAGGAAGATTATACTGAAACTCAAATGTCTGCATCCTTATTATGTACTTGTCACCAATCTAAAAATTACCTAAAGGTTATTTTTCTAGTATAATTGCATGGTTAAGAGTTTAAGGTCATCCTAATGCTAGAGAATTGAGAAGTACTCTTCCAGTCTTGACAGATACAAGAGAAAAAGAAAGGAAGGAACTAATTTGAATCATATATAAATACAAAGTAAAATAAAGTATCTTTGATGGAACACAAGCAACAAGATAGATTTGATGCCCCAAGGTAGGAAAATAAAAAATAACTCAAAATAATTAAGCTGCTGTTTCGAATTGTAGCCAAAGAATGCCCCTCCTTTCATTTTGAATAAAACTACCAAACCAACAGACACCAGGGGGGTGAGGGCATGAGTGGGGGGTTGGGGAGCGGGCAATGGGGGGGATAAGGACACATATGTAATACCTTAATCAGTAAATGGAAAAAAATAAGAAAACAACTACCAAACCAGCAGAATGAGATATGAATCCGAATTGGGCTAACAATAATGTGAGATTTACCAGTTCCGTAACATTTTACAGACACCTGCAAAGGATAACCTTAATATCAGAACTCGGAGAAAAATGCTATTGCTTTATTAAAATCACCCCCAATTTAGGGAGGCTGGATTTTCATTCTGAGGGCATTTTACAGCTGTGTCCTTCATGGAACCTTATCATAATTGTGGAGGAAAGAATGACACTGTCAACAGTCTCCCCTGCGTGATGAGGCACTTACTTCTGATGCTGTTTCCTTCTGCCTGTTAACCCTGTGGAGAGGGCCACTGCAGAGAGAGCACCAACCAGATGAAACCACAGCAATTACTATAATTCAGCGCCAAAGGTAGTCACTGGAGGCAGGCAGCTCTACCCCCAGCATCAACCTTCTGTCACTCAAGGAAATCACAAACATAGTCGGGCTCACACAAATTAGGCATGAACAAATGTTTCACATTAAGCGAGTTAAAGGACCTTGCTGAAATTACAAGGGCTGCATGGGGAAGCAATGAACCCTATTAGGGAAGCAATCGGTCTAACAGAAAGCAACTTGCTGGAGATTCCAAGATAAGGTACAGGATGTAGACACCTTAGAAAGCGGTTCCCATCCCAACACAGCCTCTGAGGGAGGTGCAGCATCCAGAGGTGGAGACTGCTCTCCTGGAAATGTAATTAGAAAATAAAATGCTGATTTGTATTACCTCAAGCAAGTTTACTATGACAAACCAGGAAGAATACAGTTTTAGGTCTCACTCTGAGTTTTAAAACACTCCATCTTTCTGGCAAGACCTGATTTGAATTCATAGACTGCACATTAAAGGGCATACATGGATGTTCATAGTGACAACAGAAATTATTTCCCCATTACAAAAAATAGGCTTGGGATATGCGTACTTCCAAATATCTGTCTTTATGAAATATATTATTTTAATGTGCGTTTCCCTGCCTTCCACTTCACTGGCAGGTGGGATAGAGGTTCCTATTTTTTTAAACACGAATGAAACTGGGCAGTGCTCCATTTAGCCATTTCCCCTGTTTCAGTGATAATGTAATTCATAGGAAATTCTGCCTCAACTATGCATTGTGGTACTTTCTAATGACTCACTACACTCTGAAAAAGTGCAGTTTTATTTAAGTCTATTCTATTCTGAAAAATAAAATTGAAGTGGGGAGAGCAGAAGAAAAAATATATAACATGCATGCATATTAAATATGTCGGAGCAGTTGAACAGAAAATGAAGTCAGCAGGGGTTGTTGCACCCTGGGCCACCATTACAACTTTAGGACTAGTAATGCCACCCTATGTTTTGCAGGTTTCCAGTAAGAAAATCTTTGTGTGTGAGTAAATGACCTGTGAATTCAAGACTTTTTGGTGGTTTGACTTTAAAAGCTGCCTGTTTAATATCATGAGTGTCACACTAACATGTTGGTATGCTTTCTATTGGAAAAGCAAATTCCACTGGAATTGGTTAAAGAATTGATTACATATCTATGCCAATTTTATTAGCTCCTCGGGTATAAGTTATTTAGAGTATGTGTACTTTTTTTTTTCATTTGATCTGTGGACTTCATAGGTGAGCTCTAAAACCATCCACCTCTCTTTTCCACAGTAAGTTAAAAAAAATTTCATGATGAAACATTGCTCAGTGAAATATTACTCATATTTGAGCTGCATTGAATTTATGTGTCAAAGTTTAAATAATTGGGAAATACTGGGCCCATAAATCCCATAAATATGATTGATGCAAACATACAGTTTTATAGGTTTAACTAAACAAACCACAGCTAATCCACACACATTTCGCTCATAATTATTTATTTATAAATCACTAATAGTAATTTATAATTAAAAGGCAAATATAAATATAATAAAAATTATCTGATATACTAGAAGCACATTGATGAAACCAAAATACTAGAATTGCCACTATTCATGGGCCATTATGTGCCTGAAGGTAGATGCCTTTTTGCCAACCACTGTGTGGCCACTTAATTTATTAATAGGTGTTTTCTTCAGCTTTATTGACAAAGAAAATTTATTTATATTTAAAGTGTAAATGTGATGATTTGATATACCTATACCTTGATATAGGCTACATCATTCATTCTTTGGAACTTCTTACACTGCTTTTCATAAACAGTGTGTTTATTTCATTGGTAGAAGTCCCAATTATTGTGTCTATTTTGTCCAAGTTTATTTTATTTGGTTAAGGTCTTTAATTTGTTAATTATTGTCATCTTTTGATATTTTTATGGTTTGTACCATTCTGCTGCTGCTTTGCTGGTCTGGACATTTTGTTTCTTATTCCATAAACTCCTTCACCTCATTCTTTTCTAACTTTGGTCTTCTATAATACCAAAACCTTGAATTTCAGTGATTCTTCTTCCTTGCCAAGAGGGCAGATGGGATTTGAAACTTGGCCTGCTTTTATTGGTATCTGTCATCTAAACACTGAATTACAAAATCAAGAATCTGTGCAGTTGCGGTGAGTTAATTTTACCTTGTCTTTTTCTCCCCATAGTAATAAATAGATGAGCTGCTTACTGTGAGCTGAGAATTTTAAAAAGAGCCTGGGGTTATTGCCACATGATGTGTTTGAAAAAAAACAAACAACTTACATTTTCATCCTATCTCTGACTAACTGGGACCTTAGAGTAATCAATTAAACTCTTTGATCTAACATTTCTTTATAGGAAAAATGAAAGTGGCTGGCCTAGATTACTCAGAATCCTCTTCTCCTTAAATAAAAACAGCAACAGAACCTTTAGTTCCTATTTTTATACGTGGAAATCTTTGAAGATACAATGTGTCTGGGGCAGAGGCTGAGTCCAGCCTGCAGTGAGGGTTTAGTTTGGTCCAATTAGGCAAGGAGTTCAATGAGGAATCTGGGTATTTTTACCATAATGGGCAGAAAATCATTAAGGGTTTTGACATGAGTACTGACCAAAGGAATATGAAGGTGATATTTTAATATCTGGGCAGTGTGGTATAATTAAATGAGAAGAAATTAGAAGCAAAAAGAAGCAATTAGAAACAGAAAGCTATCAAATGCTTTGTGTAAAAGCATTCATAAAATATCTAATGATTTATAATATTTATTTGCAGATAACAAAGAATTTTTAGTAAGTGCTAAGAAATATTACTTAATGATGCAGTTTAGAAAGTTATGAGTTTGAGTTGTGGGTATCTTCTTTAAGAACTGGGCTCTTGCCCACCCAAAAACGGGAGCCCCCTTTTGTAATATTATATTAATAAATTTATCTACCTCTTTCCTCTCCACTATCCCCACACCCCGAAACACCAATGACAGGTAATTATGCTAAGAAAATCAACTAACAAAAATGGGCCAAAGAGTATTTTCTCTTAGGAATCTAGACTACAAAACAAACAAACAAACAAACAAACAAAACCTTTTGTTAAGTTTTTGTTGGTTAAACTGGAAGAATGTGTAGCTGTTTTTTGTTGTTGTTTGTTTGTTTGTTGTCATTTGCAGAGAAAAGCAAATATAATGTGGATAAAACAAGGTCAAATTGAGACTAGACTCAGCATGGTGTCATTCTAAAACTTAAACAAACAATAAAAATTAAGTCCAAGCCCCAAAGAAAAGCAACATAATACTTTAATTCCGGTCTTTTGGGGGGCCTGACAAAGGAAGTTGTTTTTTTTCTGCATACAAAACAAAGCACTCCCTAATAACCTCATTTCCATACTGTCTCTCCAAAGAAACACTGCCCACATCTGTAGCTAAAATAAATTCTCCTCCTCCCTTCATTGTTTTCCAAAATGATTCTTTGCCCCATGGCTATCACTCCATTACTAATTCTTTCAGCTGCAGTATCATTCACATGTGAAATTCTCTATTTTCTCAAGACTTCTTCAAATTCTTCTCCCCTCCCATTGCCCATCCCCCTACACACACTTGAGTAAACAGAAGGGAAGCTCTGAAAGGTTTTAGTTTCAAGGAGTATTTCCTTCTTAGTGGGTTGAGGCAGGACATGAGGAGCTGGACTAGAGCAGCCAATATAGATAATAAACTCTCATCATGTAGTAAATTTGTTTAACCTGACCCACAGGTAAAGATGTGTCTAGAACAGGGGTGGGCAAACTTTTTGACTCCAGGGCCACAATGGGTTCTTAAACTGGACCGGAGGGCCGGAACAAAAGCATGGATGGAGTGTTTGTGTGAACTAATATAAATTCAAAGTAAACATCATTACATAAAAGGGTACGGTCTTTTTTTTTTTTTAGTTTTATTCATTTCAAACGGCCGGATCCAGCCCGCAGGCCGTAGTTTGCCCACGGCTGGTCTAGAATGAAGTATATACTAAAGTTGGTGCACTGGGATGAGGCTCCTTTAATTTTTGAACCTTCACCCATACTTTCATACTTCTCTGAGGTCCAGCTATACATGTAGACTTGGGGAAAGTGAGAGGCCTTGGATTTCTCATCTGATCTCTACCCTGACTGCCTCTTTCCTCAACTTCCTCAGATGTTCAGTTACTCACAATTAAAAAAATCCTAAGGCCAACTTGCCCTACATAAAAAAATCTAAAAGTTGATCTTTAAGAAAATGCAGAGATGCAAGCAATTCGTGATCTGCAGCAATTATTCTTCAAATCAAAATAAACTATTCACTGAACTTAAAGGGGAAAGAAACTTAAAACTGAGAAGAGGAGGGAATAACTATGGCATATAGATTACTTAATCATGAGCTTTTATCACCTGCATTTCAGAGCAAATACAGTTTTTACATTAATCATATGTATGAAACTGTTATGCCCAGATCTCAAGATCCCCAAAAGACCACACCAGGAGCCAGCCAGTCCTATGCAAAAGCAGAAGGTCCTTTATTGAGCTAGCTAGCCCGACTCCCCCTCCTGGCCGACGCAGCGACCGGAAGCAGAGTGAAACCGCCTGGGAAAAACAGGGTTTTAATAGGGGGGTGGAGTGAGGGGAGGGGAGCTGACTGTGGGCCCTGCCGATTGGCCAGGCGCAAGTCGGGTCTTGTTACACAGGATGTGGTCATCTCTATGGCGCGCACGTCCCTTGATTGTCATTGGTTAGTTTAAAATCCCGGGCGTGGCCAGCAGAGGCCTGGGCTTCCGGGAAGAAGGTAGTACATGGCTGCTGCCCCAATATGGAGGATACGGGCAAGATGGAGGGCATAGCCCTCGCCCTTTCAAAACAGCTTGACTGTAAAAGTTACTATAAATAGCATAACAATAACCACTTATTATTTCTACATACTTTTCTAATATGATACTTGGAAATTCAAAAGATTTTACCTTAAATATTTGAAGGTTTTCATTTTTACCATTGTGAGACTAGAAAATGTCATTATGTTGCTAAAATAATGTTTATATAATGCTTCCATAATAAATTTCATGATAAGATTACATATTGCTTATATATTTAATTAAAATTAAATCTTCACAAAACTATTGCATTTATCATCACAGCATCCTATTTTTAATCATTTATCAATACTTAAAGTTATCATGTTTGTGTATTTTCTCTCCTTTCACTTGATGGACAGTTCTGTGACTCTTACTCATCTCTTCTCTGTACCTAGAACAGTTTTTAAAACACAGTGTAGGCTCATTATCCAACAGTCTGATTCCCCTAAAGTGTAATGTAAAGTTTTTGAAAGCCAGAAGGTTTATTTCTGATATTTCCCAGAGTGCCTACAATTCATCAGTATTGTATAAAAGTGTTCAAACAATTTTTATGTATAGTTTACTGATTAAGACATCCCTAACCACAATCAAATTTCTAGAGAAGAACAGAGACAGAGTAAAAGGGAGGAAGAGTCAACAAAAACAGACATAAATAGAGAAAAAATACACAAAATGTGGGAAAACTTTCAAAGAAAGAAATATAATAATCTTTGATAATAATCGGTACCAAACTTAATTCAAATTATTTTCATTTTATTCTTGAGGTATACATTTTTGCTTTCTGTTACCTAATGTTTTTACTCACATTAACAATGATAATATAAAGATCTAATGATTGCCCTAACCGGTTTGGCTCAGTGGATAGAGCGTCGGCCTGCGGACTGAAAGGTCCCAGGTTCGATTCCTGTCAAGGGCATGTACCTTGGTTGCGGGCACATCCCCAGTGGGAGGTGTGCAGGAGGCAGCTGATCGATATTTCTCTCTCATCAATGTTTCTGACTCTCTATCCCTCTCCCTTCCTCTCTGTAAAAAATCAATAAAATATATTTTTTTAAAAAAGATCTAATGATTGGTCTCAGATCTGAGTTAAGTAGTAAGTAAAATATTGATATTTACCATTGAAAGCTGTGTTCTTTTAATTTTTCAAAAGCACTATAATTGCCTTTCAACTTTTAATGATATATTTTTTCTAGGAGACAAATCATAATTACAGAATCGTCAATAAAAATCTATAAATCTGTGGCATTTTATAAGAAAAAAAAGCCTTCACTTTGCCAGAGTTTCCTAAGCACAGAGGAAGCTTTGCCAAGTGTGCCCTGGAGATGAGCACTCTGGGATTGAATTCAAGACTGACTCACCTTTCTGACCCTTCCAGAGAGTAGACAGGACCGCAGTGTGGGGGGCAGGTTGACAGGGCAGGAGCTGAGGCGCTCAGGGTGACTGGCCTTGCTCGAGTGTGTGTGTGTGACTTCAAATTCCTTGGACTTCACAAAACTTACACTTAATTCCTTGGTATCTCTCCATTGTCATTTCTTCAAAGGCCCTTATGTGAGGAGGTTAATAAGGAAAATTGTGTTTTCTGAAATGAGTAGGTTAGCAGCATAGGTCGAATAGAAATAAGTGCTGCCACGTTCCAAATGTAGCAGTTCTTTATTTTTTTACTCAATTGAATTTATGGGGGTGACATTGGTTAATAAAATTATATGGGTTTTAGATGTACAATTCTACAAGACATCACCTGTATATTATGTGTTCACCACCCCAAATCAAGTCTTCTTCCATCACCATTTATCCCTGCTTTACTCTCTTCTACCTCCTCCCTTTCCCTCTGGTAATCACCATGCTGTGGTCTCTGTCAGGGAGGTTGTTGTTGTTCTTTCCGTTTTGCTCAATCCCTTCACCTTTTTCACCCAGCCAAATACAGCAATCTTAACAAAACTTCTGAAAACATTGAAGACAAATAATTCAAGCATATTCTGAGTACTCAAACAAAAAAATAAATAGAAGTTCAGAAAGATCACTGGCTAGTTTCTCACCTTCTCAATGTGTTTCCATTGTGTTTATATTGGGGGACTTAATAAAGGCAACATTTACTGAGTGTACACACTGTGAATTGTGTGGTACAAGGGCAGTGCCAGAAGAGAGATGCTCAGGAAGTTCTTTTTATTGTTAATAACATTGGACAGGTAATCTCCAACCTACCCTCCAGTTGTTTTCTTAGAATTAACATGAATGTGAATTTAAATGTTAAACTAATTAAAGGGGGTGTGTGTGTAAGAGAGATGTGGTGTATACTTTGTGCAAGTGATAAACACAAAAAAAGAAGTCAGAGATTTCTGTTGTGTATTGTTTTATATTGAAACTAGAGGCCTGGTGCATGAAATTCGTGCACGGGGGTGGGGAATGGGGAGGAAGAAAGTCCCTCAGCCTGGCTTGCATCCTCTCCAATCCAGGACCACTCAGTGGATGTCCGATCCCAGAGGGATCAGGCCTAAACCGGAAGTTAGACATCCCTCTTGAAATCTGGGACTGCTGGCTCCTAACCACTCGCCTGCCTGCCTGCCTGCCTGATCACCCGTAACCACCTCTGCCTGTCGACCTGATCGCACCCTAACTGCTCCCTCCCTGCTGGCCTGATCCCCCCCTGCCAGCCTGATTGTCCTTAACCACCTCTGCCACCATGGCTTGTCTAAAAGGACGTCCAGAAGATGTCCCGAGATGTTCGGTCTAATTAGCATATTACCCTTTTATTAGTATAGATAATATTTTCCCTTATTGATGATGGTATGTTTGGAGCATCAGATCTTCCTTGCTTCCTGTCTCCAAGGAAAGGACCAGCATTTTGTGTGGCTGGCATTTACAGCTACAGAGTAGACTGAAAAGCCACCTTGGATATGCAGGTCCTAGTGATTCCCTCCAAGGCTCTCTTCCTCCTGGAATTTGAAGTCAGGCAGTCTGAGAACCTGGTCTAACTGACTTCCAGGAGCTTTGAGAAGGGCACCGGGGGAGATTCCAGGTGCTTGATTCTTCTCAGAGCTGAGTCCACTCTCTGAAACAGATTTTTCTCACTCTCACAGGTGGTCATAGAAAATGTACACCATTTCATTGTGATCGTAGAGAATAAGACAGTGTTCAATCTACACCATGTTTATACCACATCTCTGAGCTCAGCCTAAACACAAGTTTTCACTATAAGGCTTGTTCTCAAATATAGAAAATTATACTGCCAACTGAAGTTAGTGGATCCATTTGAAACTGATTATAAAGCATCTATCATTGGTGGGAGAAAAGATTAAACCAGTGATTAGACTCCACAAACTGGTCCATTAATTAAAATCAAATGGCAGTTCAGATCAGATCCTGCCAGAATCTAATGATGCCATTGGAGGAGTATTTTTCTTTTCTCCTGTAACCCTGAGAATAAATGTACATTTTTTTTTACTGACTAGTTTTGCTAACAAGGCCAAGAGGTAGTGAAAGCCTGTCTCTCTGTGACAGAACATCATCTCTGATCAATAGTCCCATCTGATCCTCACTCTGTAATGTGGATCCAGCTTGAGCTGCAAGAAACCACCCACACATGGCTGGGAGCCAGGGAGGCACTTAGTGCGGCTCTCCACCCCACTGCCCGCCTAGAAGGGATTTGAGACATCTGAACTCAGGAGTCGCTGTTACTTCCCCTACAGGAAACAGATGTCACTAATATTGCTGCCACAGAAAGTCATTTAAGAACCAGCATTTTTACTTTCTAGGCAATCAATGATATCACAATGTGGTTCAAAATGACTTTTAGTGTGAATTATTCTAGTCCTAGAAGTACAGTAGTAATTCAAAATAAAGCCAGAAAGGCAATATTAGACTGCAGTATAATCTCAAATTATCCTATACAGCACTATGCTTTGTTTCTTTCTTGATAGTGTATTACACAGAATCATAAATAGCATTTGTTTTTTGTTGTTGTTATTAATCCTCATCCGAGAATTTTTTTCCATTTATTTTTAAAGTGAGTGGAAGGGAGTGGGAGAGACACAGAGAGAACTATCAATGTGAGAGAGACACATTGATTGGCTACCTCCCTCACATGCTCAGACGAGGGCCAGGATCCAGCCTGCAACTGAGGTACGTGCCCTTGACCAGAATCGAGCTCGGGACCCTTCAGTGCACAGGCTCGTGCTCTATCCACTGAGCCAAACCAGGTCGGGTACATTTATTCTTGATTGAATGAAAAAGTGAAAGTTTAAACGATAAGATATTTTAAATGGCACTACCCACAGACAAACTAAAAAAGAGAAAATGCTAGTCAAATCTCGAGATGGCATTTGGAGAAAAAAAGTACAATATAATTAGTGAAAGAGCAGACATTTTTAATACAAATGAAAATTGTATGCCCATTTGCCTCCCCTCCACCAATAATAAAGCAATTGTTCTTGCTGAGCATTACTTAAAACTTGCTTAAATTATCACCTCTAGGTCATCAAATTCATTTATTGTAAAAATGAGAAAAATTCACCCAGCACTAAAATTGGTTTGTGAAAAATAATCAAATTGTTTTGTTAGTATAATGATTTTCATGACTATTAATATCTGGCTTTATTTCATATTAGTTTATTTAACATTGAAAATGTCATTCATGGGATAAGTAGAAAAACTGTATCTGACTCTGAATAAAAATTACCCACTATCTCTTACTGCTCCTTCTGATCCCTGTAACGTGAGACTACCTACCTTGTGGTTCAGTGGACAATTAAAAATGTTTACTTTCTTCTTAAAATGTTCTACGTGAAATGTCAAGAATCACAATTTAAATTCACCTTAAATTTAACTGGAAGGTGCCATGGACAACCAAACTTCTTCTTGTTGCTTCAAAGAGCGTTTCTAAATTATGGCACTTGCTGTATGTGCATATATATGTAAATCACCTCTTATGTTTGTAACTTATATTATGACTAGAGGCCTGATGCATGAAATTCATGCAAGAGTAGGCTTTTGCAGCTGTAGCGGCTGCCTGGATCTCTCCCTTGCAGCTGCAGCGGCTGCCTCGATCCCACGTAGGCTGCCTCTATCCCACGGCTGCAGCCCTGGCTTCATCCAGAAGGTCATCTGGAAGGATGTCCAGGAGGACATCTGGTCTAATTAGCATATTACACTTTTATTATTATAGACTAGAGGCCCAGTGCACAAAAATTTGTGCACTCGGGGGGGAAGAGGGGCCTCCCTCACCCCGGCCTGTGCCCTCTCGCAGTCTGGGACCCCTCAGGAGATAACAACCTGCTGGCTTAGGCCAGCTCCTGGGTGGCAGAGGGCAGGCCCAATCCCTAGGTGCAGCCCCTGGTCGGGCTCAGAGCAGGGCTGATTGGGGAGTTGGGGTGCCGCCCCCTGTCATGCACAGAGCAGGGCGGATCAGGAGGTTGCGATGCCACCCTCAGTCACGCTCAGGGTAGGGCCGATTGGGGGATTGGGGCACTGCCCCCGTCACACTCAAGGCAGGGTCGATGGGGAGGTTGCGGCGCCACCCCCTGTCACGCACAGAGCAGGGCCAATCAGGGGTTGGGGCACTGCCCCCTGTCACGCACAGAGCAGGGCCCATCAGGGGGTTGGGCGCTGCCCCCTGTCATGCACAGAGCAGGGCCCATCAGGGGGTTGGGGAGCTCCCCCCTGTCACACACAGAGTATGGTCGATAGGGGAGTTAGGGCACTGCCCCCTGTCACACACAGAGCAGGGCAGATCAGGGGGTTGGGGCGCCGCCACTGTCACACTCAGGGCAGGGCCGATGGGGAGGTTATGGCTCTACCCCGTCACACACAGAGCAGGGCCCGTGGCGGGTGGGGGGGAGGGGTTGGGGCGCTGCCCTCTATCACCCACAGAACAGGGCCGATCAGGGGGTTGGGGCGCAGCCACTGTCACACTCAGGGCAGGGCCGATGGGGAGGTTATGGCTCTACCCTGTCACACACAGAGGCAGGGCCTGTGGGGGGGGGGGGGTTGGGGCGCCGCACCCTGTCACACACAGAGCCGCAGGGCGAACAGGGGATTGGGGAGCTCCCCCTATCAGGCACAGAGCAGGGCTGATCAGGGGGTTGGGGCGCCTTCCCCTGTCACAAACAGAGCAGGGCGGATAGGGAGGTTGTGGCCCCGGCCCCTGTCACACACAGAGCTGCAGGGTGATCAGGGGGTTTGGGCGCTGCCCCCTGTCACGCTGATCTGGTGCCAAGAGGCCTCGCTGCTCCGCTGATCCCGGTGCTGGGAGGCATATTACCCTTTTACTATATAGGATAGAGGCCTGGGGGCCGGCTGGTTTGCCCTGAAGGGTATCCTGGATCAGGGTGGGGGTCCCCACTGGGGTGCCTGGCCAGCCTGGATGAGGGGATGATGGCTGTTTGCAGCTGGTCACACACCCTTCAGGGTGGGGGTCCCCACTGGGGTGCCTGGCCAGTCTGGGTGAGGGGCTGAGGGCTGCTTTCAGGCTGGTGGTTGTTGACTGAAGCTCCCAACCGCTCCTTTTTTTTCTCTTTTTTTAAATTTTATTCTGGGCCAGCTTTAGCTCTGGCTCTAGCTCTGAGGCTTCCGCTGCTGAGCGTTCTATAATCGAAACAATGTATAACTCCAGCTCTGAGATCCCGGGAGTTTCGTTTAGCTTCTATATTTGTTAGAATGTTTCAAACTGTCGGCTCAGAGGCCGGCAAGTCAGGCGGGGAATGTTGGAGTCTCTAGTCACTGCAGCAAGCAAGCCTCATGTTCGCTTCCAGCTGCCTGGCTGCCAGCCGCCATCTTGGCTGACAGTTAATTTGCATATACTCACTGATTAGCCAATGAAAAGGGTAGCGGTCGTACGCTAATTACCATGTTTCTCTTTTATTAGTGTAGATGGATTCAGTGGAACATTAAGATATCTCTTGTTCTTCTGAAAATCATAGTGTGAGATTTAAAATAGGTGCAATCACTATAAGATTTTATTATGTGACTCAGCCAAATTTCTTAAATTTCATTAATAAATGATAATTCATTGTATGAATTACTCAAAATATATTAATCATTTCTATTAAAAGTGTACATTTAGTACTTTGCTATGTGCAAGTGTATGTGCATGTGGGTAAAGACTTAAGTATATATATACACACATGTGTATACATATGTACACTTAAACATGCATATGTAGTATTGTGTGTGCATACCAATATTTAGTTGTTGGGTTGTAATACATGTTCATGTCCAACTTTACTGGGCAATGCCTACTTGACTTTGAATGTGGCTGTATCACCTGGTTAGTGTTGCTCAGTGAATTGAATGTCATCCCATGCACCAAGAGGTAGTGGTTCGATTCCTGGTCAGGCGGGGCACATGCCCAGGGCACGTGCAGCTCCCACAGCTGATCTCATCAGTGTTTATTGTTGTTTTTTCCCCTCTCTCTTCCTCTATCTCTAAAAATCAATTAAAAAAACATTTTAATGTAGTTATATCATTTTATACACCCATCAAATGTGGATAAGTGATACCATGTGTACCCATGCTTGAAAACACTTATCAGATTTTACCATTTGGTAAATGTAAATGTTACTTTGCATTTTCTATTTTATCAATATAGTTGTGAATATATTCATATTTAATGGTCATTTGTATTCCCAATTCTGTGAAGTTACATTTGCATCTTCATCCATTTTTCAGTTTGCTTATGTGTATTTTTTCTTATTGTAGAATGTCTCTATATATTTTGGATATGAATAATTTATAAGGAAAATGGATTGCAGATATTTTACTTTGTTTATGGATTGTGTTTTTATTCTTCAATTTTGTATGGTCCTTTCAAACATTGTTGTATATATCCTCTATTTTACAAGTATTTGTTTTATCTTTTATATTTAAACTTCTGAAATTATTTTAGTTGTTCATATGTGTACTGAAAATTTCTATTCATTTAAGTTATAAGAAGAGTTATACATGATTTGATTTCTTCTGTTTTCAATTTTCCTATATTTCTCTCTATTACTTTCTTTCCTAATTTTTGCCCATTTATTTGGATTGAATTTCCCTTCACTATTTCATTTTTTTCTTATATGAAAGTTGTTATACATCTATTTTTATTATTTTGTGGTTGCCGTTGGAATTTTAATATTAATGTTTAACTTGAAATGTTTAATCATAAATAATATTTTTACTTTTTTACTGGACAATCCAAAGACCTGAGAATTATTTCACTCCAAACCACCTTCTGTCCCCTTCTGCCTCCCAATAGCACATCCCTGCTTGTCCTTTTTATTCCAGACTTCAGCTCTTTCTACCTCAGTTCCTTTAACCACAAAAACTAGAGGTTATCCTTGTCCCTTGGCTTTGTTTAACATTTACATTATTTCTCATTATTTCACACATTTAATACTTTCTTCTGGTTTACTAGATCCAATTTCTAGAATCCTAGATTTAGACAGAGAAATGCAGGCAGATGCTGACTCCGTTGTTGTTTGCCCTTGCACATTTTTCTGCTATTATTTCTGGCCTCTACCTTTTTTAACTCCAAAAGTTTAACTACAACTTTTAAACGCTTGTTAATATAATAAGGTGGAGTTGGATTTGCCGTCTAGTTTACCACTTGGAAACAATGCTTGGAAATAAACTCAGCATTTTGAAAGAAAAGCATGACAGGAAAAATTTTCAGAGAAATATATATTGTGTAAGATGCTGTTAAAGATTAAAATTCCACAGAGCACATTTGAAGACTTAATTGGCTTTACTCAGCCAGTCATGAATCAGGCAGAGTCCCATGTTGCACCTAGAAGGAACCCCAGTGGTTGTACAGAATGGAAGGTTTAATAAGAAGAAGGGAGGTGCAAGGGTTATATTATTAAAGGAAAATAAAGGGTTATTTTTAGACCAGGGCATCTTGTTTGGGGAACAAGGGAAAAACAAGGGTTTTTATCATGTAGATTACTTCTCTTATCTTTGGGGGATTGAGAGGCTCCACAACACATATTGCTTCCTTGGTGTTGAAAAAAAAAAATCCAGACTGGTGGATTACGATTATATTTCTGGGAGAGGTTGAAACAGCAATTAGGTCAAAGTGTTAGATCTAGGTTTCCTTTGGTGGGTTTTAGCACAAGTGATACCACTTTAGACCTGTGATTTTCTCTTTAACAATGCCAATGTACATAAATTATTTGAAATTTTTGAAAAATAAATTGGAAATTTTAGCAAAAGGCGGTATAGGAGCTTTCAGAATATACATATGAGCAACTGATATGGACATTATGAATGGGAGAGATGGTGTATACGCTTGGGTATTACTAACAGAGGGATGTCTGTAACCACAGCATCTCGGGAAAGGTAGAAAGACCTGAGTTTTTTGAAAATTAAAATAACTCTATATTTAAAGGCCTATTACAATGAAGTACATTTCATTAGTAAACCTAGTTTAAAATACCATTTTCTCTGAGTTGATTTGCTATTTTGATTTACTGGACTGTTATCACTATTACTGATTTCCCAACAATTATTGATATGAAGGTTAAAGGGTGGTGTTTTTCAAAAGGCCACTCATGTACATTCAGAAGAAAAGAGAGTTGAAAGTTAAATGTTTCTCACAGAAAAAAAGAAAACATTCTTTTAATTTTCTGGCCCCTAAAGTGTTACCATCTCCTGCCATTTTAATAAGCAGTTAGGCAGAGGAAGAAAATGGTATGATTTATTGTGACAGGGTAAATAAGGTAATAAAAGCAAATCTGATTTAAGCATGTCTCAGTGAGCATACCTTTTCACTCCCACTTGAGAGCTACCCAGCATGATCCAATGAAAACTGAAAACCGAGATGCATTAAAAGTGGGAGACCCACCTTCCAGCCCACTAGAAGCCTGGTGTGTGCTCAGTGGTCTGCAGCCTTCCCATGCGTCACTGGCATCTGGCAGAGATCTGGGAAAGGCTTATGGTGATCTTCCTAAACAATTATACTTCCTGCTGTTCTTTGAATCTTTTAGTGTAGCTGAATTTCTATCAGGAACCCTGGATTTGAAATTTATCTCTGCCATTTATTAGCTGGGAGTCACTGGACAAGTTTCTTAAACTGTGCCTCCATTTTCACTTCTGGCAAATGGCAGGTCATGGCAAACCAATAGCAGAGCACGTGGGCATTGTCTGTGACTTATAAACACTCAGTAAATAGCAATCATTGCTGTCAGCATGAGGCTTAATCTTTATTTTTAGCTTAGATATAAGTTTAAAAATGTCTTTAAAAAGTGGAGTCACTAATTAACACAGTTCTCAAAGAGGAATAATATGAAAAGGTAAGCCTTCTCCCCCAGGCTCTCAATGAACTAGAATTGAGGGGTAAATATTTAGAATTTAACGACCTTAAATGTATGTAAAATGGCTGGCATCACATATTCAGTCTGACTGGGGTCATTCTTTTCATTTCAAAGCTCCAGAATGTGACTCAAGTTGTTATTCCACTTGTTTTCTTCCTTCTCTGCTCTAATTTGTCTATAGTTATTTTTTTTCAACATTTTCCTGACAACCTTAATTTCTATTACCAAAGACCTTCAGTGAAGCATTATAAACAAAGAAAACACCAGGCCTTTATCTAAGAAGAGTTCTACTTTTATTTCTAGGCCAACACACTTAAACTCCACATGGATTTTAAAAATCATGATATGCTTCTCCTCATTACAAAAGCCTGTTTTGTCCCTGTCGAAAATGAACAGTAGAACACACCATTCAGCATAGGTCAGATCGTGCCATCGTGGTGGTTGGTTTCTTTTTGAGAGCCTAGGGCACAGTTTTAGCACTTTCACATTCTACAAGTGATTAGAAAACATGATAAGATGGTGTTTTCTGGGAGCCTCATGGCACGAGTGTTGCAGCATGAATAGAAAAATAGGGCAAGGAGCCATTAAGAACAACTGACATGTGCTCTGAGTTCCAGACACTGGACTGAGCAGTTTGTAGACATTCATTTAATACATCAATCCTGTGAGAAATGTTACTGAGCCCATATTTCACAGTAGGAACTGGAGGTTAAGAAAGTTGGTCAAGATAAACCACCAGAACTCGAAACCAAGCATTGAGCTTGGGTTAACTATTACTATTTCTCATTACCCTAATAATATTTCTGGTGAGTAGCCTGCATTGCTACTGAACACAATACCATAGAAGTCTATAGAGGTAACTTTTTAAAGAAGTGGCTATCTTATGAAAATACTAGAGGCCTGGTACACAAAATTCATGCATGGGTAGGGTCCCTAGGCCTGGCTGGTGATCAGAGCCGATCTGTGGGTGACCTGCGGAGTGATCAGGGTGTCTCTCCTGGCACCCACCTTGGCTGGCCAGATGCTGCCCACTCACCGGCCCTGCTCCTGCCCCTGCTGCCAGTTGCCTTCCTCTGCAGGGCAATCGGTGGGACCCCCACTGGCATCAGCCTTGGCTAACCTGGGGGCTGCAGGCTGGGGGCAGCTCCTTCATTGAGCATCTGCCCCCTGGTGGTCAGTGCACGTCATAGTGACTGGTCTCCACCTGTTATCCTGCCATTTGGTCAATTTGCATACTAGGCTTTTATTATACAGGACTAGAGGCCCAGCACGTGAGACACAGCTATTGCGCGAGACCCAGACCCGCCACGCAGGTGGGACCCAGACTGACTCCCACTGCTTCGGGTGGGACACAGGACCCAGAGTCATGTTCCCACCTACCAACGCGCGCCTCCCCGCACAGGAAGCCTCCTGGTGACCAGTTGTTTGGTCGTTCTGCCGTCATGGCATCACAGCCTAGGGGTTTTAATAATAGAGTTATTGCATTCTTAAATCCTTTGAATCAATGCAACAGACATTCATACAAACTTTATTCCTGTAGATTTCCTTTTTTAATGCAATTATGGTTGATTGACTATATTAGTTGCAAATAGGTAACTTAGTTTACTTCTATTTTCATCTAACATAAGTGCACTAAAAATTCTGGACTCACCACATTTATTATCAGTCTTCTAATATCTTTATTTTTAAATTTTGTTTCATGTGGAATATGGGTTGGGTTTCAAAATAAAACTTAACTAGTTCAGTCTTTCAAGAAAAGGATGAAAATACAAAATATCTGAAATTATTTATGGCTGTGACACATGCATGAATGCAAATGAGGCATTCTCAGGAAAGAAATTGAGAACATATGCCATCCGCTGTGGTGTGTATGGTAGTATACCACATGCCAGAAAGTGTAGGATGCATTTAGGTATTAAAGAGATGCATTTTACTATAATATTTATACATTTATAAATTGTATCACAATGGAGTTACACTCTGGTGGCCTAGCTGACCAAGTTGCTCAACCTCCAGAGCAGGACTTGGGACAGTGGAGAGTATTTATGCTTATTTCCTAAAGGAATGAATGTATAGCTACCAAATGAATTGTGACTGTGAGAAAATATTTGTTGCTTTCTATGTTTTTCACATTTTTACCATCAGGCTTGTATTATTTTTATAGAGAGATAATGAGTCGACTTTCCTTAGAGAAGTGAGAACTCCGGGTTAATGTCACTGAGGGGATTATGCACATTTATCCCCCAAAGTTTCAAATCCACCAAAACTATGATTCTTGGTAGTCAGTTAGCTAAGTTTAAACCCTAAATCTCATCAGCATTCCAAACAGAGGTGTGGTGTGAAGGAGACCTTCCTCTTTTCTAACAGAAACATGAAAAGGGATAGAGATGAAAAGGACTGTGAGAAGGAAAACACTTCATTATAAAGAGAAACAGCCTCGGTTATTACTTGATCCTTATAAGAAGAATTTAAGCATAATTATGAAAACATCAAAAAGTGTATATTTTAAGACTGCTTTCACTATGTAAGCCATTTGATGATGAGTGTTAGATTTATCCTGGAGAGGCATAAAAAGTTGCTCATCAACAACACAAGGTCATACATAATGAAACATCTGCGTTGGTCAACTTTTAAGGGTATTTTGTAACATTACTTTTCATTCTCTTCCCTGAACTTACTATGCTGCATCCTGTTGTTAAAGAATATCAAGATCAAATACAGAGTGTGGGCAAAAGTGGGTTTGCAGTTGTGAGTACACAAAACGCAGAGTTTATTCTTGAATTATTACTTATTAATAATTGTATTATTTTCCACATGGACAAGTGTAAACCTACTTTTGCCACACTGTATTTTGCCACTGCTTTTGATGTATTACTCTTATACTCTAGAAATTTAATAGAGTAAATGAATTTCTCTGTATGTGTATATGGACTATTGTGTGTGCATGCATGCATGTGTGCCTTGAATTGTTTGAGAAAACAAAAATACTAAGATATTTTACTTACATTTACACTTTATTGCTATTGTTGACAACTAAATACTTAATATTTGTCATGAGAAGATGAAAGAATATTATGCCTCATAAGCAGACATTGAATTGAGATTCAGAAAAATTGTATGGTTTTAAAACATATCTCTATGAGATTTGATATGCTCCAAACTTCTATAAAGCGGAATATTAAGTTATTTGGTCAAGGTCACAGGACTAGGAAGTGACAAAACTCTGTCTCCAAATGAGGTACAAGGGCTTCATTGCCCATTCTCTTTACCATTATAAATGCCAGAGTTGCAGAGATTTTTCTGAAGATTAAATGACATAATGTATATAAAATACTGGTACATATTTTAAAATAAATAAGTTGTATTTCTTATAGTTAAATGAAAAATAGCACCTGACCTTAGAAAAAGGAGTACTTAAGGAATACAACAAATGTATTGGCCTGACCATGCATACAGAGTACATAAGGAGACATCATGAGTTACTAGTGAAGTGGTAAATGCTTTTGGGCCAGATAATAGAGGTTCTTAAATGCCAAGTTTAGTATCTTTTACTTTACTTTAAATGCAACCTAAAGGAGTATTTAACATATTTTATGGAGATGCAACATGCTGCGTTGTGCACTTTAAGCAAGTTATAGTAATGATATGCAACATGGTTGGGGAGGGGGGTCAGGAGGAGGTGGCAGGATCTTCCATTAATTTGCCATTGTACTAGTTGAAACAAGTGGTGTTCACATGATTAGTGGAAATGATAGAGGATGAATAAAAGTGTATACAAATGGAAAAATGTAAAATGAATGAAGAATTATAGAGCAGTGTTAAAATTCATTGGGTGTTTTTTCTAGACTTTGCTAGAAATTCTACATTTAGTTAAGTCTCATCAGAAGTTTCTTATATATTTATGAGATTAATTTTCTTCCCATTGTTAGGTTAATAAAACAGGGCCCTAAAATCTTAACATAATAGGTCTAGTTCATGCAACAAATAAGGAGCAGTAATAAGAGTGAAAGTATCCCATGTCATGTGATAATGGTATTAAAAAATGTAAAGTAAGTAGGAAATTTCAAACTTGTTGACAGGGAGGATGGTGACAATTCTAACCAAAGTAGGAGATGTAGAAACAGGAGGAGTATATGCTGATAAAATGGTGATAAATTTTGAATTGAGATTTTGGCTGGAGTTCAAAAATTCTATGGCACACAGCCTATAACTATAGCTTTGTGACATGACACCATTAATAATTATTATGTAAATTCAAAACATTAAGATTTCGTGTATCACCATATGTAGTGGACCCTTGATCAAAAGTTATCATAATCTTCATCCAATAACATAACTCTGCCCTCCCCCAAAATAGTATTGTCTACTTTGGAGAACTTAAAGGACAATTAGTCCTTTTTTTGCCATCTCCAAATCATCTCTGAAAGTATGTATATAAATCTTGCCAGTTTTCTTCAAACCAAATTAGTGGTTGCTGTAACCTTGGGAAGCTATGGTCCTCTCTGACAACCAGAATGGTGTAGAATATAAGAACAAGAGAACGCAAGGTTTCATTAAGTTCCCTGACCTACATTCCATTGGTCTCTCTTGTTTTTGGCTTGTTGCATCACATGATATCTCTGTATACGCAGATGGTAGGACCATTATGGCTGACTTTCAAGGAGTGCAGCCATAACTTCTTTTTAGTGTCCCTACAAAAGATGGTCTTTAGGTCCTGAAAAATAAAGTCATTAGGAGTTGTTCATGGATGTGGAGAACCTGTGACCTAAATTACTAAATCAGGCTCAAACTTCTGCATGATCACACTATGAGAGTCAATGAAACCTGATATGGCATTGACCTTCCTCAGCAACATACGAGAATATTTCCTAAAGGTTTCTATTCTGTACCATCAGCCTGGTCTAAGTCACCTTAGATCCCTGGATATCTTTTGCCAATGGTGTATGCCAATAAGAGAAGTTCATATATGGGCTAAATCTTAAAGTCCCTTCCCTTTGTCTCTAAATTGCTCTTTCTTTGGTGTGACTATTTAAGCAATGTGTTAATATCATACATATGTAAGACATTTTCCTTATTTTTAATATTGTCTTTTATTTATTTAAACCTTGCCTCTCTCTATAAAAGTTTGAAGTCCCTTATGAAAATATATTAATAAAATAAAGAAATGTAAATAATGTTTAGACATTCAAAACAAAGAATAATAAAAGTCAGAAGGATAAGGTCAAGAGGAATATATTATTACTATTAATAGAAGCATAAAACTAATATTCACCCAATAAATTTAATTTTAAAAAAAGAAAGAAATGGGGGGTAACTTGAGCTCTTCAATTTTAAAAGCATTTACCTTATTTTGCTACAGCTCTATTTTATATACCCCTCAAATTCTGCAATCTGTAACAAACAGTTCGGTTTATTGATCAAGTGGCAGCTTCATTGAAAAGGAAAAAAAAATCCTTATGTTGATGGAGCACAGCTGCTATCTAGGTTCTATTTTGTTCTTTTCTTTTTCTAATAGAGGATAATAATCGAGACCTTACTCATTTTTAATAGCATAGGATTTAATATTAGGAAAATAGCACAAATAAAACTACAGGCAGTCAGTGGTTAAACCACATACTATTTTATTAATGTGTGGTATCAATTGATTGCCCATTTCCAGAAATATAACAATTGCAAGGTATGTGAACGAGAAGTTTTTTGAAAAGACAACTCATAACAGATGTTTGCAAGATTTCCCCCCTACTTAGAACATAGTAAACATATGGAACAGCCTATCAGGCACAATTGCTGAGGCAAAACACAAGGATCATTCAAGAAACAATTAGATTCTGCTCTAAAGAAATGGACTACTTAAAAAGGATGAGTCCTGATGGGCCTATAGTCCTGATGAATAAATAGCTCTAGCTAAACCTTTTATGATCCTATCTCCATTTTGAATGTAAGTATCACCAAAATGTACTCATCAAGATTTGGGAGTGCTGTGGAAATTTTTCTCTATAAAAGAAGCTAGTGTGTTGATAACATTCCATGTCTATGTTGTAAAATGCCCACATGTGGTATTTTACCGCCAACCAAATGATAAATGTTTTATTTATGTAGTGGGAGGATTCTTACTCTTTCCATTGTAAACCCTTCACACCTGGCCCTTCGGAAACTCCCACATCATTCTCATTTCCCCTTCTATTCGTCTTGGAAAAGGCTTAGCTATTTATTGGTCTTCTAGTTTGTTTATTTATTTTTATTTAGTATGTATCTATTTCTTTATTTACATTAATCATTAAGATAAATCCTTCACTCTTCTTTCTTTAGGTTCCTAGCATAATTGCAATTACAAATTTATCTTTGGGAAACCAGTGACCAAAAGAAATATAGTTACCACTTCTCCATACTAGCTTTCCACACACAGATATGTAGATTCTAAGCCAATAAACACCCTAAAATGGGGAAAGAGAAAGGTTGATCTCTCAAAAGAAAAAAAATTGATTAACCTCTCAAACATACTGTGAAATCTTACAAATAAATATCTATCTATTAGCTCAAGAAAACAAAATTAAATACTTAAGAACTCAAGATTCTTGCATTGATTTTTTTCCCCTTAGGTCCCTGATACCGAACCACAGAATATATGCCTTCTCAATGCTTTTCATGCAAATATTTTCTTAAAGTTTAACGTGTGCAGAAATGTACAAAATTATTCTGTACATATCAAGCAATTTTTACACACTGAGCACATGCATGTACCTAGCATTCAGATCAAAACACAGGAAACACCAAGGCCCCAGGAACCCTCAGTTTAGGTGCCCACCACCACCTAAACTGAAGATGCCTACTGCAAATTAACCCATCCAGGATAGAGTCTAGTCACTTTTAAGAGCATAAATTAGTTTTGCCTGTTTGTATATTTGAGTAAATGAATCATAGAGTATGCATGTTTTTGTCTGGTTTCTTTAACTCTGAACTGTGCCTATGAAATTCCTTTATTTTCTTGGTGTACTTACAGTTTGCTTATTCTCGTTATTGTCTGATATCTGATTATTAATTTTGTTTATTTGTTCATTGCCTTATCACCCTAGGGCCATGGTTGGCAAACTGCGGCTCGCGAGCCACATGCGGTTCTTTGGCCCCTTGAGTGTGGCTCTTCCACAAAATAGCACGTGCGGGCGCACATACAGTGCGATTGAAACTTCGTGGCCCATGCACAGAAGTCAGTTTTCAGCTGGGCGAGTCTATTTTGAAGAAGTACTGTTGATATTTGGCTCTGTTGACTAATGAGTTTGCCAACCACTGCCCTAGGGCACCTAAGTAATGACATTTTTCTTGTTATTGGTAATTTGTGGGGGTTTTTTCTTCTGTTAGTAATAAGTCTTTCTAGGGGTTTATCAATTTTATTAATCTTTTCAAACAACCAACTTTGGTCTATGTTGATGATTTTTATTGTGTGCTTGTTTTCTACTTCACTGTTCTTATTTTAATTTACTACTCTTTTCCAATTTCCAAGAATATATGACTGTTAAAAATTCCAGCTTCTTGAGATAAAAGCCTTGATGATGAATCATGATAAAAGCCTCAAAATTCATCAGTCATTTTCAGTATTTTATATGTACAGATATATGTATGCATATTAGTAGTTTTACATTTCTGAGTGCCAATTTAGAATTTCACAAGCTGTGATATGTCATATCCACATTTTCATTCTAATTCTCAGGTGACTTCTTCCTTTATTTATGGGTTATTCAGTAGTATATGGCTTGACTTCCAAATAGTTGGGATTTTCTAATAATTTTTTCATGGGCCTGGGAAAAATAGTCTGAATTTTATCAATGCCTTGAGATTCGCTGAGATTTGGTCTATGGATTAGCAAGTGGTCAATTTTGTAAATGTTGGTTGTGTATTTTTTGTTGGGTGCTATGTTCTAAATACACCAATTAGTTCATGTGTGTTCATTGTATTGTTTATTTTTAAAGTTGTTTTAAAGTTTTATTTTATTTTGTTACAATATTTTTATTGATTTAGAGAGGAAGGGAGAGGGAAAGAGAGATAGAAACATCAATGATGAGAGAAAGTCATTGATTGGCTGCCTCCCACACACCCCCCACTGGGGATCAAGCCCACAACCTGAGTGTGTGCCCTTAACTGGAATCAAACCCGGGATCCTTCAGTCCACAGGCCAACTCTCTATCCACTGAGACAAAGGATTAGAGCCATTGTATTGATTAAAGCCTCTGTGTTCTTACTTTTTTGTGTGTGTATCTGTCTATGCCTACCTTTTCTCTAGCTCTTTTGAAAGGAACCTTAAAATCCCACTATGTTGTGTCTTTGTCTTTAGTTCTCAAATTTTGCTTTATATATGTTTAAGTTAGTGTGAGATTTAGAGCAATATTTCAAATGAGGTGCATATTTGTTGGCTGATAACAATACAACTATAACAGCTTTCTCTTAGTATGTTCGTGATGAAAGACTGATTTGACTGGCTGATCAAGTGGAAAGGTGGCTGTCTCCTCCTCCCTTCATTGCTCTCTTCTTCCATCATTGGACTTTTAGAGCTTCCTAATATATTTTCACCAACCATTTTTTTACCTTTATTTTTCAGGATATTTTTGTTGAGTATATGATTTTAGGTTAGAGATTATTTTCTTCAGCACTTGAAAATGATATTTTACTGGCCTTTAGCTTCCACCTTTTGTTTTTTAACATTATTGTCACTTATTGGAACCTAATTTGTGCCTGCCTCCCTGAATTACTTTAACTCCTTTTCTTTGTTTTTAAGCATTTGTACTAAGATATTGCTAACTGTGGCTTTCCTTGTGCTACTTTGGACTCAGTGAACTTCTTGACCTGTAGGTTGATATTTGCTCTGTCTGTTGTTGCATGACAAACCACTCTAAAATTTAGTAGCTTAAAATGATGACTGTTGTATAAACTATGTTTCTATACATTGATTAATTACAGTTGGAGATTCTTTTGAAGGTCTTACCTAGGGTTTCTCATGTCTTTACACTCAGATGGTAACAGGGTATGGAGTTATTTTGATGCTAGAATGCTCCATCCCAGCTGGGATATCCAAAATTGTTCCTCCACTCGCATATAAGATGACTGACTTGGGGCTTCTTTATGCAATTGTTTTTTGACTACAGTGCCTTGCCCTCCAGGACTTCTTTCCAGTTGTGTAGCTGGAATTCTTACATGGTGGGTCAGGGCTTCTAAGAGCTCAAGAGCTCAAAGCAGAAAAGGCCTGGCCATTGTAAGTCTCAGACCTGATGTTGGCATACTGTTCCTATTGTCTCATTTTGTTGCATAAAGCAAAGTATAGTTCTGGCTCTTAATAAAGAAGCATGCTACACAGGGCATGGATATCAGGATGTGCAGTTCTTTGGAAGAACAGATTACCAAAATGTGTTTCTTTAGTTTTTGGAAGTTCTTTACCATTATTTCTTTAAATATCATTTCTTTCTCTTTCTCTTGCTAATTTTCACATGGAACAGCAATTGTAGGCATGCTATCTGTTTTCTCTGTGTCCAACATGTTTCTTATACTCTTTTCTGTATTTTCTCTTCTTTTTGCTTTATTTTCTTCAGTGTGTTTATCACCTATTTATATGTATTCCAGACCATTAATTCTGTGTTCTGCTGTATCTAATCTGTTGTTAAATCCATCTATTGATGTCTTAACTTTTAAACTTTTTTTCACTTCTAGATTATCTGTATACATATTTATATATTTCAATGTTCTGATATAATTCTTCAACTTTTTACCCTCTCAATCTTTTCCTTTATTTTCTTTTAACAGCTTCATTATAGTTCTCTCAGTGTCTTGTGCTGCTAATTAAATATCTGGATTATCTCTGAATCTGCTCAATCAGCTCTTCGTTTGACGATTGTATGGCCTGCTGGCTTGAGTTTTGGTTTAATCCTCCCCTTGACCACAGCTCTCTTAGTGCTTTCAGATGCATGGTTGGTGTTGTTTCCACACCTTCTCCTGGATATTGAATGAAGTTAGACATTGTCCCCTCACCAGGGCTAGACCTGCTCTGTTTTGCTTTACAGAAGCTTTCTGCTGAGTCTTTTTAGCCTCTTCATCTTCTATGCAGCTTTAGAGGGGAAAAGAGCCACCTAGGAGCCACCATGTTTCCATTTCCTCTTCTCAGTCCCATGAGACCAACAAAAGATCTGCTAATTTTTATCTCCAAAGCAACAGACCTCTTCTGGGGCATAGCCTACATTCTCAACCTCCACTATAAAGGCAGAATCAGCAAATCCCTCAGAGAAAATACTTCTGCAGAAATCAGCTCAGTTTTCTGAAGTTCTCGCTCTGGAATAATGCTGTAATTATCCCAGTTTCAGCACTTTTCTGAAGCCTTAGACTTGATTTTTATATTTATCCAAACTTTCTAGTTGTTTTTGCTAGAAGCATTGCTCTGCCCTGTATAACTCTTCTTACCCCCACATTTAGGTGCCCCATGTGCTTGACTATCTGCTTGCCCCTTTCCTCAGGAGTTCTGTTGATTCCCTCAACACTTGGCTATGTTTATTACACTGAATAAGAGTGTTTGGTAGGCCAACTCTCTCATTAGATTGAATGCTTTTTGAGTAGATAAACACTGCATTATTCACTTGCATATTCTTGGTAACTAGCACTTGGCATCTGAGAATAATTGGGACTGTCTTCTTTTATTAAATACTAGAGGCCTGATGCACGACGATTTGTGCAAGAATGGGCCTTCCTTCCCCTGGCTGCCGGCACCACCTTCACTCCGGCTGGAGCCGCATTTTTGCCTTCCCATGGTGCCCAGAGGCCCGGAGGGGCCAGGGTGGTGCAGAATGCCTGCAATGCAAGTGTCCCGCCTCGCCTCCGGCCGCTCAGCACCTGCGTATGCAAATTAACCCACCATCTTTGTTAGGTTAATTTGCCTACTCACTCCTGATTGGCTGGTGGGCATCGTGAAGGTATGGTCAATTTGCATCTTTCTCTTTTATTAGTGTTGATGTTTCTAGATCAAAATATATTCTAATTTAACTTATTTGAGGCTATAAGCCAAATATCTATGGAGGCCTAAGTTCCCATAAATATATATGTTGATCATCTTGGAATATGTTCATCCAGAATAATTAGATAATAGCAGAATCGTCAACACATGCTGTTCACATTTGCTTCAGTTGTCTTTTAGTAGCAATGCTTAATCAAAATCAAGGAAGCAAATTTTTTTCCACAGTAACTCAAGTGTTATCAATGGACTTATTTTCACTGATACCTCTTACCAAAACCATGGTACCCTAAATAGTAGGGGGGGCAAATCTTGAGGAAGCAAAGTACAGCACTATGGATTAAAAGTTGACTTACTTTTTATATATAAAGTTGTTTGATTTTATATATGTGGTTTAATGATTTACCAATAAGAGAAACTATCATATTTTTAATTGATAAGATGTTTTTGAAGACATGTGTCATCTGAGGTTTTACATTTTTCCATACCTAATGGAAAAAATTATCTATAATAATAAAAGCATAATATGCAAATCGACCAAATGGCCAAACAGTGCAACGACAATCCAGATGACCTTCCAGAGGAAGCCGGGGCTGCGAGGGTGGCAGAGGCAATTGGGGCTGCTAAGGCCTACTCTTGCACTCATTTTGTGCATCAGGCCTCTAGTTTTTATTATATAAATTTAAATTAAGCCAGACAAAAATGACAAAGTTTAGAAACCACATATTTTTAATCCTGACCTTTGTGGAAAAGTAATAGTTCTAAAATAATTGTCAAAGGTAAATATGAATGCATGTGATAAAAACTAATAGGTATTATTAAGTTTAGTTTTATAAAAACTTTTCTTGATCTTTTCAAAAAACCAAATACCATATATTTTCCAATGTTCAAATAAATGTATATATTCATACTTGAAAATGACAATGTAGACAAAATTAGATGAATATTTAAAAGTCCTTCTATTATTGAAATCATGATAATTTTTTCCATCTGGTTGAAGTAAACAATCACATTTATTCTGTTCATGGAATATAGAGTTTAACTAGCTATGGCCATAGTTTGTGAGGCCCCTCTGTGTGGATAATTTAAACATATGAGTGCAAGACATCACTCAGCATAATGTATATAATGGTTTTGTGGATGATGGACTTTTGCTTTTATTATAAGGAACCCTTTAAAATATTGGTTTAATTTTTATTATCTTGAACCTTTAGATACTTTTTGTTGCCTACCTTATTTTGCATAGCAGTACTGGGCTAATATTACATACATATTTCATATAACATCACATATTTTTAATGTTAAAGCACTATAAAAAAGTCTTACTGCTTTTTCATCTGTATTTACTACCTTTTTGAATAATTTCACATTAATATGTAAATATTTATTGAATTTATCTTACATGTTTTGTTTTATCTTTCCATAAATATTAGAACACTACATTCAAAAAAGGAGAATGACAGATAATGTACTTTAATGAAAATAATAGAAGAAAATAAAACAAAGGGTGTTGGTGACAAAGTGACAGTTTTAACTTTCAAAGGAAAATGAATGTAGAGACTATGCCCTTGAGAACAGGCACTATGACCTTTTATTTTATAACCATTTACTTCATGTTTAATGAGAATATGGCATATTTTCTCTCAGGTTAGGGGAAAATAATAGCTTTAGACATTATCTTTGACCCTTAAACTATTGAGGGGATATGAATAATGATGAAGCAAGGGGTAGGGAGCAGTTTAAAATAGCCTACTATGTCTCAAATAGGGGCATTCAACTGTTAGTGCTAAGAATAACTTCTTATAACTTTGAAATAGCCAGCATAGGTCATTTTCTAAATGGACTATTTGTCCTCTCAGAAGTTTTTTCTTTCTTTTTCTTTAGCTTTAAAATAAAATCTTAAGGCTAAAAGGGGCATCATCACATGTTAGTTTAAGCATCAATTTTGCAGAAAAGAAACAAGCAGTAAATACGAAGTCATTGTTCCCAGCCATTTTAATTTAATACAGAGTAAGATGCGATATTCTCATTTCCTGTCCCCCTGTGTCCCCACCTTCCCACCTCACAATTTCCATACACAGCTCTCTCTGAAAGACAGCTACTAGGTTGGATATTTAGGTGCAAATTCACTACCTTGTCTACATGGCGGTGCAAAAAGAACAACTTCTCACAACTAAAAAGCCACAGTCCTCCAGTCATTTTGACAAAGGTCACCTAATCAATATGGAATCACACGCTTAGCAGTTGAAGTGAGAGCAGACCCACTAAATGACCAGCATGGACCAATCACCCAAAGCAGACGTTGAGCCTTTGAAAGCACCCTCAGCGATAGGTGAGTGAAGTAGGCCCTCCAGAGAATCTTAGGCTAAATTAAAGACAGTGTTCTGCAGTTCCTGGTGATTGAATACTTTAAGGCAATATTTGATATGAATTATTATCAGCAATTTTAAAGGCAAAATATTTTCCCAAGACATAATGAAATTGGAAGTAGACATGAGATTTTCTCAGGATTTAAGAAATAAAGTATAGAAAGACTGCTTTATAGATGCATTAAAATGAAGTCTTATTTTTTACAGTTACGAATATAAGCGTGAAATACCATGTGAATTAATTTAATTGTTGAATGAGTTACAGCTTAGTTTTTTCATTAGAAATATTAATGAGTAAATTGTAGTTTTATTAGAGGAAACATTTCTACATATGTATATATTATACACTCACACACACACAATTTTATTATATAAGAACATTTATTCTGGATTGCAGTTAATTCTAATGGCAACCTTGTGGGATAAATCAAGCACTTATTATTATTTCTCTTTGGCATACCTAAGGACACCAAAACATGTAAATCACTCTCCTAAAATTCTCACAAGTGAATTTTAAAACAGAGCTCCTTCCTGGTTGAAGATTTTAACAATCATAAGTATGCCAATGACTACTTTCAGTAAGGATTCCAAGTTGAAATGTAATTGCATTATGTTACACATGCACTTTCATTTCTAATAACACCTCAAAATAGATTAAGTGCTATTCTATCTAAAAGTATGTGTGAGACAGTAAGAATTAAAAATGTATTGACTTACAGCCAAGATAATGAAATAAAAATGTCTTTCTTTTGCCACTCTCTAGACTTAATATTCTAATTGTCCATTTTATTTATAATTATCTTTATTTATTTTAAGTTGCCTCACCTGATAGTAAAAGGAATGGTAAATATAAAGAGTGCATAACTGCTGCAGTGAAGGCCATTTGGCTAAAAACAAAATGCCTAAAAGCTCTTAGAGTCAGCGTTGTAGAAGAGGTATGATTATTACCCTGCTGAAGCAGTATGCACATCCAGAGAGGTAAATGAATACCTAAAAATGTCTTTTTAAAAATATATATTTTTATTGATTTCAGAGAGGAAGGGAGAGTTAGAGAGAGATAGAAACATCGATGATGAGAGAGAATTATTGACCGGCTGCCTCCTGCATGCCCCCTACTGAGGATGGAGCCTGTAATGCAGGCATGTGCCCTGACTTGGGAATTAAACCATGACTTTCTGGGTCATTGGTCAACACTCAACGACTGAGCCACACAGGGTGGGCTAAAAAGTTCTTAATATGAGAATTATTTTTATTGCTGGATCTGAAATTATCTGTAGGAGTGGAACTGCTTTTGGTCATTGGTATCCATGTCAGTGAGATCCCTTGTTCCTGAGTTTGAATCAGACATCACCCAAGAACTGTTACTGTAGAATCCCAGGTCCAGCTCTAATGAATCAGGATCTGCATTTTTAACAAGGTCACCAAGTACTTGTGTGCCCAGTCCAAGGTGAGAAGCACTGGGCGAGGGACCATCAACCTTCTCTGCCTGCTTATTTACAATCCATTTGTAGTTCCTCCAGGACAGGGACACCTAAGCATGTTTATTAGTAGAGAAATTAATGGTCACATATCAAAACACTTTGTTTCACTGGCGAGGAACCAATATCAGAGCAATCTTGACCAAGGGCAGATCACATATTGACCAGTTTTGGACTAGGGACAACATACTTGACCCAAGAAACAGATTACTGTATGTAACCAGGTAACACCATGCCTCTGGTCATCGTATCACTCCCTGCAGGTGTCTCACTCCCTAAATTATCGAACAGGACTGTTGCTGACATAGCCTGATACAGCTATGTGAGGTCATTGTGAGAAGGCAGGTACCATGTTGAGCTAATAATGGTATCTGTGACTTTAAAAAATAATCATTCGGAACAAAGAACTTATTTTAGTCATAGATAATACAATAAAAATTAAAAAAAAAACACTGTGACCAGAGAAAAATCATTTTCACAAATAAGTTTTAATGGCAATGAATAATAGCCTAAATATCACGTTTAATCTTGTATTATTGTACATTTATTTAGAGTTTGGTCTTTTGGGTTATGCTGTCTTTTATGGTCCTAAGTCAAAGTTTTATTATTCATAGGTGAAAACTTTGCTTTGAAATTAAACTTCTATTTGTATGTGGGCTGGGTTTTCATATATTGTTCACAGTATTTACTAGCCTGCTCACTGATTCTGTATAAAACAGATAAGAAATACATCTATCTGTATATATAAAAGCCTAAGCGACCATTTGACCATTGACCGGTAGCTATGACACACACTGACCACCAGGGGGGCAGATGCTGAAAGCACAGTCATGGAAACATGGAACAGACTGATGAATCTCAGAGGGAAGAGGGGAGGGTGGGAAGAAATTAACCAAATACTATATATGCATACTAGAGGCCCGGTGCACAGATTCATGCACCGGTGGGGTCCCTTGGCCTGGCCTGCAGGGATTGGGCCAAAACTGGCAGTCTGACATCCCCTGAGGTGTCCCAGATGGATTGAGAGAGGACACAGGCCAGGCCAAGGGACCCCACCAGTGCATGAATCCATGCACTGGGTCTCTAGTATTAAGATAAAGCATAACACAAGTGATTTTAATTATTTTTTCTCTGTTCATGTTGCCCTAGGTATAGAAACTGAGACTATGCTTAGTTCTTCAACATGAACATATATTTACTCAGAATGAATGCAGATCAATAGAAAGAATTTCCAAGAAAATGAAATAATATATATCATTATATAATGGCAAAATCTTTAATATGAATAGACAAGAACATTTATAGAAAAAATGGGCCCTCTAAAATACCAACCCTTAAAATTGCAGATGACAAATCTTTTGAATCTTTGACAATACTACTTTTATAAAACAAATTAGTACAACTTTACCTCAACTGCACACATTTCTAGACAACAAAAGACAACCCTAGGCCACTAATAAAATCAACAATAACAATGACACCTGTATTGTGCTATATGAAACTCACATGTAGTTAGTTTTGAAGAAGAAATAGCTGATACGGTAAGTGTGAGCATCACAGAAGCACTCAATGAATCCTTCCCAAAGGGACAACCTGTCCTGTGAAATAAATGTTTCCTGTCTCTTCTTGAATAACTTAAAAGAAAATATTTTATCAGAAAGGCCCTGATTTGGTTAGAGAGAAGGAAGAGAATAGATAGGCATGTTTCTAGTCCTCTAAATTTTGTTTATTAATTATTTAGCTCTTACTGGTCTGTATATGTGTATATGTTCATGCACACACAAACATATATAATAAAAGCACACTTTTATTTTCATTTTGCCATATTTACTATTCAATTTCTTTCTAAATTCTATCTCAAATCCAAGAACTAGTTTTTTTCATCCAAGGCTATATAATACTATTTCTTCTAAAATTATCTTGACATATAATTTTTATAAATTGATAATTATTTTTGTTAAAATATAGCAACTAATTACAGTATTTAAAATCATAATATAAAGTATCTAAGTTTAAGAAAACAAATCATTTTAGAAAATATAATACTTTGCCTTATATATTTCAATGTCCAATTTTACACAAAATTGACTAATTGATCCAATTAGTCAACAATTGACCAAAGTTGCCCAATTGATCAGTTATAGGGATAATTACATGCAGTTCACAAATATCTGGTAAACATGTATACCCTAAAGAAGTAGTCAGTCTAAAAAAATAAAATCCTTCATAATTTATGTCTTCCAAGGACGTGGACGTATGAAATTCTAATTGGCAAGCACAAAATATTTAACATAGTTTGAAGAAATGTTAATCACCTGGAAGAATACTTTCTATATCATACTCTAGAAAGGATAAGGAGCAATTGCTAACAAAATGTGTATGTTTCTAAACATCTTATATGAAAAGCAATTTGACCGAAGCATGGTTCTCACTTTGTAAGTGCCAGACCTCATTGGATTGATGCCTTACCTAGCTGAACTCTTGACTGCTTTGCCATAATGGGTTGTTAATAGAAACAACTGACGTAGTAAAAATAGCTGTCACCACTCCCGTCAGGGTGTGATCTAGAGCAAATCTAAAATGAATAATTTACAGGAAAAGGAAGAGAGAAATATGCTATTTGCACTTCTCATACTTTATAGATAATGGCCCTCAGGACATCAGACAGACATTCTAGAATTAGCACTTTTTTGACATAACATAAATCAACCTAAAGTAGCAGTAACCTTTGTTACCACATGGTTTACTGAAATATAAAACACCTCAAAATCACACCGATTAGCAGACAAATACCTTCTGTTAACACAGATGCTAAGTACTTATTGATTTAATTTTACCTTCTAGTGGTCATTAAGGCCTTAAAAAAAAACTGACCACAGCACCATAAATCATTATCATGCTGAAGCATTGATTAAGTACCTGTGTGTACATAAAGGCATTTGGTGAAAGCAGACAAGGCACATCATGTAAAAATGTGAACAGTTGGAGGATGTGATGATGAGAGAGATAATGTGAGGCAGATGTGGACAGAAGGGGAAGCGCTGGCCTGAAGCCTCTGTGTGGGACTCTCCAAGTCTAATGGAAGAACAGTGAGTGTGCCCAGTACCTCGGTATGTGTGACTGTTTGGCAATGGATTTATCCTGGAATATTGTCAAATAAAGTGCTACATCAGAATTAGATCTGTCTTCAGTATTAATAGAACATATTAAAAGTATATTTGTTTGTGTTTTTTATCTTTTTGTTATTTACAAATGCTTTTATTTTATTAAGTTGGCTAAACATTTAAAACATCTGAATGTAATGCAATCTTTTTATTTTATTTTGGTGTTGTCTTGGCTTTTAATCCTTAGGAGGGCCTGGGTTTTTGTAGACCATTCTGGTTTCCTCCTCATCACATCACAGGCAAGGAGAGGGTAATTGATCAGTTATAATGACCTAAGAAATCTGTCCCAGTTCTTAAGGAGGCTAGCATAACTTTCAAACCCATGAATAATTGCAAAATGCCTTGCCTATGCTGTCCCTCCCATGATTTTCCCTTAACAACCTGACACTAAAGAAGAACTTCATGATTTCAAAGAAACAAGCTTTTGCCCTAATCTTCAAAAGAGCCAGAGTGCTCACCAGAGCAAGTGCTTTTTCTTTCCACTCTGAACCCTCACTGGCTAGCGCAAAGCCATGCACATTGGGGATGATTGAAGCATAACAAAGCAAACCTCTTGCTCCAAGAATCAGACTCTGGCTTTAGGCTACAGCTCAAAACAGAAATGATCTGTGCTGAACAGAACGCAAGCTAAGCAGATGCAATCCTCAGTGACAATCAGGAGAGAGAACACTGATGCAGAAGAAGAAAAACATTCTAAGGGCAAGCCGACATTCAAGCAACTGCACAGACATTGAACCCATAAACTAAATGAAGCATTAACTGGTTACAGGATTTCAATTTGAGTTTGGGGATGAGTGAAACGCTGTGTACTGAAGACTTGAGGAAGTATGCAGACCAACCTGAAAATGGAAATCAAACCTTTGCAAACAACTATTTCACCTTTTTTAGACATGGTTAATAATTTGACCTTCAGTGATAAACAGTTGTATACATCATGGAAAGGACATAGTAAGAGTAAATGTCTTCCATGTGTCAAAAGTGAATGCCTTGACTCAGAAAGCAAATTAGTGGGTGTAATCATAATCTTCAGGCTTGTAAACATACATTAGTTCAAAAATGTATTGGCAATACTTTCTTACCTTATACTAGAGGCCCGATGCACGAAATTTGTGCAAGGGGCTCGGCCCTCACAGCCACAGTGGCTTGCCTCAGCCCTCACAGCACTGGCTTCGTCCAGAAGGTCATCCAGAAGGACATCTGGAAGGTCGTTCAGCTGTCTGGTCTAATTAGCATATTACACTTTCATTATTATAGACTAGAGGCCCGGTGCATGAAAATTAGTGCACTGGAGCGGGGGTTGGGGACGGGGGTCCCTCAGCCAAGCCTGCTCCCTCTCACAGTCCAGGACTCTCGGCCTTTGCAACTGCCACTGCGGCCACCTGCCCTCGGCCCTCGCAGTTGCCATAGCTTTGTCCAGAAGGATGTCCGAAAGACTTCCGGACTATCTGGTCTAATTAGCATATTACCCTTTTATTAGTATAGATATTAATTTGTTCAAACATTTATTGAATGGCCATTATATGCCAGGTGCTTGAACTAGGCACTTGGTGCTTCAAGGTGATAAGGACAGGTCTCTGTAGTAATGAACCTTATGCTCATAAAGAAGTATTAAAATAAGCCAACTGAGCAGACAGTAATAGAGGTGATGATGAGCAAGTGTGATTTATATTTTTGCATATCTACCAGAATGTTTTAATAATGTCTAGATCTATGGACCATGCCCATAGCACACATAGCCTAGCATTCCATGGTTCCCGATCAGTTCCTCTATTGACGGTGTCAATTATGTGCAAGTGTCCTAAGTATTCTTTTTGTTTGTTTGTTTGCAAAACATAAACTCTTGATCTTAGGAGACATCTTTTTGAGATCTCTGCATAGACTAGGGCAGTGATGGCGAACCTTTTGAGCTCGGCGTGTCAGCATTTTGAAAAACCCTAACTTAACTCTGGTGCCGTGTCACATATAGAAGTTTTTTGATATTTGCAACCATAGTAAAACAAAGATTTATATTTTTAATATTTATTTTATATATTTAAATGCCATTTAACAAAGAAAAATCAACCAAATGAGTTTGCATGTCACCTCTGACACGCGTGTCATAGGTTCGCCATCACTGGACTAGGGTCTATGAACAGTGATCTGGAGAAAAGAGTGGGATGTTTTACTTGGGCAAGAAGTGATTTATAAGAATCTTTTCTCTAGAAATAAGCTTGTGGGACCCAAAGTTCTTGTTTTGGAGGAATCCAGTACCAAGGACAAAAGCCATCACCATTCTCTTGACTGAGGACAGATACTAAGATTTTTTTAAAATATATTTTATTGATTTTTTTACAGAGAAGAAGGGAGAGGAATAGAGAGTTAGAAACATCGATGAGAGAGAAACATCAGCTGCCTCCTGCACACGTCCTACTGGGGATGTGCCCGCAACCAAGGTACATGCCCTTGACAGGAATCGAACCTAGCACCCTTCAGTCCGCAGGCTGATACTCTATTCAATGAGCCAGACCGGTTAGGGCACTAAGATAGATTTTTAAGAAAACAGGCAAAGTTAAAATACTTTGGTTTCCAGGAGTAATTATATTGGCTTAGTTTAAGTATGTGAGTAAACTCAACTTATACAAGTTGGGATATGAAGAGTAATACCCAGAGGTGTATAATAGACTAAAAATGTTTAGAGAAGGAAGTCATTTTTAAAATAAAACATTGGCTTGAATAAAACAAGGGTGCATAGCTTTCCTCAAGAATTATGGGATTTTGAGAACAGTTTGTATTTTTCTTAAGTTTTGAGTTCAAAGCAGCCTGATAACATATTTTACATCAATATATTCTGTTCTGAAGCACACAATTAAACATATATATTTTCCTATGAGTGTGATTGTATGCAAATTTATAAAAAATATTTTCAAGTCTAGTGCTCATTGCATTCTATCTGGAAACACATGCTTCATGTTGACAAGGAATAACATGCAAATATTTTACAGTCTCCACACAAAACAATATTGAGAAATAACAAAGTGCTTTGATTAGATCTCAACATGTACAATATGTTGAAGCAAGAGTTCAATTTTTAAGTAGTTTCAAGAAAAATAACAGACTAAAAACAAACCAACTCAAATATAGGGTAGCTTTTTCTCAAATTAAATTGGGAGAGGGCTATAAACAAATGAAAGGTTTAGTGGGAAATATTTTTCTTTCAATTATAGCATATTCCCTATTCATTAAATCACATCAAAAAAACAACCAGTGTGCTGATACCACACTGTAGAGGAAGGTTGGCACTGGTCATTGAAAGTTTTAGCCAAACCAGTGTGTAGAGGAAGGTTCCTCTACCAGTGTGTAGAGGAAGGTTGGCACTGGTCATTGAAAGTTTTAGCCAAACAATCAGGGCTGTGCAAGGGGGTGGAGTCCAGGGTCCTGAGCCAAATGTAGAGTGTCAGCTGGGAAACAAGTGATCCAGAGGGTGTGATAACCTTATGACTAAAAACACTAATAAAAAAGTCCAGATCCTAAGAACAATCAACAGTACTTATAATTGAAATTAATAAACAGGTACTAATCCTAGGTGAAGTTCCCAAATACTCATAACTCATGAGAATTTTTTTAAATGTGGTTTTATTGATTTTTTTAGAACAAGGAAGAGAAATAGAAAGATAGAAACATGGATGATAGAAAAACATAATCAATTGGCTGCCTCCTGCATGCCCCCCACATGGGATCGAGTCCATTACCTGGCATGTAACCCTGATCAAACCAGTGACCTCTTGGTTCTGGGGTCAAGCTCAATCACTGAGTTACACTGGCCAGGGGAGAATCATTTTTATAATTACATTGACACTTATACAGGTGACAATGATTTAAAGCAAGGGGACAGAGATGTGAGCAGATGAGGGAGGTTAATTTATTATTTTAGAATAATTGCAGAAGAAACATGATTCTGATTTAGATTTCGTTGTAATATATTTAGACTACTCGAATAAGGTGTGCGCGCGCACGCGGGTATCTTTTTTTTTCAATAGGAAAATATTACTTGTGACTAAAGCCCAAATTCAAGTGTAATTAATCAGTCAAAAAAGGGTGCCTTGGTTGCGTATATGTATAAATAGAAAGGAACGTATAAATAGAAAGTGAACACAGCAGAGGCAAGAAAGCTGGAATAAATCACCCAGGGCATTTCTGTAGTTAGGAGCAAGAACAGCTTTGGAGATGGGCTAGATGCAGGCCCAAGGAAAGCCTTTAGTGTGGGGTTGGCAGAGCTTGAAATTTCATGTGTGGGGATGGGACCAAAAGCATATTATTAATCTTTTTGATAACTTTTTGTGCTATAGGAGACACAGTTACCCTTGTTTACTAGAGTACTGAGAGAACTGCCCAAAGGAGGAAGAAAGAAAACTGGGAGAAATCATAAATGAAGCCAATCATGAACCCCTGCACCCAGTCCCCTGCACCCAGTTTCATATTCTCTCTCTCTCTCTCTCTCTCTCTCTCTCTCTCTCTCTCTCTTCAGTAAGTGTTTATGGATGAACAAACTTTAGTCATCTAAAAGATGGACTTAATTTGAAAATATCTGCTTGCAATTTAATTCTAGGAAAATAACAGGGATTACCAAGACTTTAGAAAAAGAAGAGTAAAGAATTTCAGCCCAGCCAGTGTTGGTCAGTGGATGTCAACCTATGAACCAGTAGGTCATGGTTCAATTCCTAGTCAGGGCACATGCCCAGGTTGTGGGCTCGATTCCCAGTAGGGGGTGATTATCTCACAGCATTGATGTTTCCATATCTCCCTCTCACTTTCTCTGAAATATACACTGAGTGGCCAGATTATTATGATCACCTGACTTCGTAGGCAAATTAGCTATAATTTCGAGCTGAAGTTGCTAGAGGGCCAGACCATTATAAATAGGGAAAGCAGGTTGTTTACCATGACAGTAGAAGTGATTTTTTTTCTGAAGATATGGGAAAACAATTCGATTTAACAGCCTTTGCATGGGATATATATATATATATATATACTATATATATATATATATCGA
>NW_005871084.1:7045705-7084960 GCF_000147115.1 Myotis lucifugus
ACACAGACACACACACACACACATACATACACACACACACACACACACACACACACACTGAGTGGCCAGATTACTATGACCACACCCCATCAGTACTTTGTTGGGCCACCTTTTGCCTTCAATACTGCGGCGATTCTTCTTGGTATTGACTCCACGAGATGTTGAAAGGTGATGCGAGAAATCTGACACCATGCCTGATGAATAGCACTGTCCAGTTCTGTGAGATTTGATGGTTGTGGAACCAGCTGCCTGATGGCTCTTTTAACTTCGTCCCACAAATGCTCAATTGGGTTGAGATATGGTGATTGTGGGGGCCACCTAAGCAAGTTAAAGTCTCCCTCATGTTCTTGAAAGCACTCCTGCACAATACGAGCACCGTGGCATGGTGCATTGTCTTGTTGGAAGAAGCCAACTCCATTGAGATACGCCATCAACATGATAGGATGAACTTGTTCAGCAACGATACTTAGGTATGTTGTGCTATTCAGACGTTGTTCCACACGAATTCAAGGGCCCAAATCATTCCAGGAAAACATGCCCCAAACCATAACACTGCCCCCACCAGCTTGAAGGGTTGTACTCATGCATGTGGGGTACATGCTTTCATGCTGTTTCCGCCAAATTCTCACTCTGCCATCTGCATGATGCAACTGGGAACGTGATTCATTGGACCACATGACTTTATTCCAATGTTCAACTGTCCAATCCTTATGTTCCTGTGCGAATTGGAGACATTTTATCTTGGTAACTGCAGACAGCAAAGGTGTTCGAACAGGCCTTCGGCTTCCATATCGCATATGATGCAGTGTACGGCTAATTTGCCTACAAATGTCAGGTGGTCATAATAATCTGGCCACTCAGTATATATATAGTCTTTTTAAAGTATTTAAAAGTATCATAGAGAATAATATAAAGATATTGAGAATTATTTTTGTTTTCCTCCCTAAAATGAATATAGGTCCATATTCACCAATGTTAATTGTTAAAAGGATAAGGAAAAGGAAAGGAAAACAAAAACCCTATCATATTCCTGCCCTTTTATATGTTATAGCCTAATTATGACACAAGACACAAACATGAAAACAGTTATATAACAACCATGTTCAGGGATTATCAGGACAAGGTCACATGTTCTTTAATGTAGTCTTTGATGATGATTGCCCTTGTTTGTCCACATAGGATTTTGGCACTGTTCCAAATTTCTCATGACTGTTTCAGAAAACCCTATGGGGCCATTTTCCCATGTCCTCTGACTCTGCTGCCCCATTGCACGTCAGTCACACCTCCTCTGATGCTCCTGGTTCTTAGGAGGCATCATTCTACTGAGCACAATTCACCACCAGTAAAACCACTTCTGTTACAAACATTGTGATTTCTCCTTTGTCATCCTATCCAAAGCTAAGAGTTCTTTCCTAAATGCTACACTACACATGGTTAAAATTCAGAGATAAAAAGGAAAGTAGAACTTGGAAAAGCAATTACAGCTGCTTTTTGATATGAGTAATTATAGAGCTCAGAGGTTCTGACGTATAGAAACTATAAATTGACTTTGTTTGTCCTTAGGCAAAGGTGAATGGGAGATGGCAACTTCTAACATTTTGACACAGGAATTGAATGTTGTTTCATTGTGGAGTTTTTCTATGGGTAGAGAAACAGATATTAATAATTATTAAACACTATCAGATACTATTAGGCTTTTAAAACATTATCTAATCCATATATTCCTGTTGTCCAGGAATGTTTATAGTGGCATTATTCATAACTAAAAATTTGAAACAACCCAAATGTTTATGAATTGGTGAATGGGTAAACTAAAATGAGATATTATTCAGCCAAGAATGAAATGCTGATGCAAATGTAACTGACCTTTAAATACATTATGCTAAGTGAAAGAAGCCAGGCCCCAAAGGCTGCATATTGTATGATTCTAGTCATTTGAAATCCCCAGAACATGCAAATCCATAGAAACAAAAAGAAATTAGCAGTTGCCCAGAGATGGAGAGGGAGGACTTGGAAAGTGCAGGTGTACTTTCCTGGGATGATGGAAATGTTCTGGAATTAGATACTGGTGGGACATCACAACATTGTGAATATGCTACAAAGTACTGAATTGTATACTTAAAAATCTTTAAAATGGTGAATTTTAGGTTATAGGAATTTTATCTTAAAGTTATACCAATATGATCTAAACCAATATACATTGTAATGCTTTAAATTAAGAATGTTAAAGGTAAATGTTTTAAAGTGAGAAAACCTAATGTCATAAAAATTAATTAATTTATTCTTGAACATTTTATGAAGAAACCAAGAACTGATTCCAAGCTATTTTACTCCCTTTGTACCATAAACTTTACATGATAAATCTTAAATCATTTCCCAGTGAATTGGGCCACAATCAATTATACATGGTAAAATTAACTTTGAATGTGTCCTTATTCTGTTTTCCATCAATATTTTCATAAACCATATATATTTGAAACTTAGTGTTCCTCCAAGTTTTTTTCCCCAATCCTATTTCCTTTCTATTACTGTGTTTTAAGTTTCTACAGGACAGGCATCCTATATATCCTTCTTCACATTTTCCAAAGTGCAAACTCAAGGCACACTACACTACATATTTCTTGCATGAAATAATGCTACATTTTGTTGATATTTAGTATCTTAAGAGTTTAATAATCCACTTAAGTAACGTGCTTGTATAGGGTTTATATAACTGATATTCATTACAATATTTTGGTTTTATTTATAGGAATCAAATATGTATGACATTTAAGTGTGATTATTTAAATTTCCAGAACCTTTGTAAATGAAAATAACTTATTATTAAAAATCAGGCATACTATTTAAAAAATATATGCACATGAGTCCAGGGATGAGCTTTCTTTTTCCTTTTAACTCTCTACTTGGTTCTCAGGTATAGCCAAGTTGACAAGCACTGATTTAAACTAAACAACAAGATGTAATGCTGGCTCTAGCATGGAATTCTCTGAATTGAAATACAAGAAATTGAGTTTTAAAATTCAAATCATAGGAAATAAACTTGTAAAAAATTAGGCATACTTTTTGTGTTGTAGTAAATTCATTTTCAAGTAATCGTGCAGATGTTCTCTGCTTAGAGCCTCTCACTTTCAGATTAAGAAGATCCACTTGACCTTGGAAATGTGCTATTTCTCCTGTTTAGCTCTTTGTAGAATAGGATAACATTGAGTTCCCAGGAAGCGATGGTAATGTCAAAAATTACAGCCTCATAAAAGCTTTAATTCTCACCATAAAAATAATATATAAAGTAGAGAACTATGAGGGTGCCTCACATATTGCAATGTCAGGTTTAGGAGCACTACTATAAAATTTATAATACCTATCTATTTGATAGTGGGGAAGAGCACAAGAAAGTGTTGGTTAAATATAGCCAGGTAATAAACAAGTGAATGCCTTGGGGAAAGAGAGTTAGGGGCATGTTTTGTGGTACAAATGAATGTGAGAAACCTGATGTTTAAAAACCTTCTTTCTTTAAGATACATCTCTAAAACTTAACTTTTAGCATCAAAACATGATGAATCAAAGTTACAAAATATGGAATGCCAATTGGATATATGGGGGAGTAGAGAGTTGTGATTATCTCTGTGTAAACAAGAGATAAGAAAGCGAATTCACCAAATATGCAGCTGATTGGTATAATCAATCATAAGTGGGCTGAACAAGGAAGAATCTACAGGCGCAGTACACCACGTGCCGGATGAGGCAGAATTAGGTCTGCTGGCCAGTGATGTATCTCAAATCCCAGGTTTCCAGCTGATACTTATCTGCTAGATCCTGTCGCTGCCATTCCAATTCTGGTTGGAACGAACATTATCTTGAGATTCTGTCTCTGCGTTATTGGAACAGAAGACAGGTTGTGTTCTGACACCGAATAGACAAGTAGGGCTTTTCTTGGATTAATGTGGACTAATCTCCACCAGGTGAGTAGAATAGATCTCAACCTCTATTCAGCAACAGCTCTTTTTTTTTTTCCAGGGCTTTGTATTTAGACAGATGTCTTTGGTGGTTTTTTTACTCAACATTTTTGCCATTCATAAACAAGCTGTTTGGGTCAGGATAATTATAAAACCTACAGATTTGCTTCGGTTGGGTCATCTGCTACTTATGAAGTCTTTCTTTCATACCCATAATATTTTTATTTCTATAATTAAGTACTTCCCTAGGAGAAATTTTCTTTCCACTCTGAATAGCCTTTATTCTGTCTACGTTTTGGAAACTACTTTTTCCCAGGTCATGTTTGTGTTCACCCCAACTCTCAACCCACCCTCAGCACAGCTCATGTACTTCTGGGAACTGTCCATAACCTCCATGATCTAGTCTAAAGGTGGGTGCTACTGGAAAAGCAAACATCAAACAAACAAAAACAATATTACTTATGAGGTTTTGTTAGGAAAAACCTATGACCCTGTCTGGTCAAAGAAAACTCTGGAAATTTTCTGAATATTTTTGGAAAGGTTTTCTTTATTCTGAGGGCTTCTTTATTTCTACTGTATTCATAAATAAGAGTGTGTGTTCCTGGCCGAATCTGTTGGCCATCCCTTCACAGAACAGGAATTACATTAAGATGAAGCCAACCACATGGATGCCTAGCAAAGTACCCAACAAATCTGGATCCATGATGACTTCATTAAGCCAGTAGATCAATAAACCTGATCTTCCCTTCAGTGTTTTTTATAAAAATTGATTAATTTATATATATCAAAGTCGGTTTGAATCTGATTCTCTGTTACTCCCTGCAAGAGAATATTATCACATGTTCAGATTTATTTCATATTTTATTAATTTTTACATATGTTATCATTGGTTACAACATTATACTTGTTATTTCATTGATCACAATTTTATTGTAGAGATCCAGTTGGCTTTTTTTTTTCCAAGCCCAGTTTCTGGGCTTATTTTGAGCATATTTTATCCTAGTGACAACCGTGCTGTGGAACCACTTGCTTTTCGGCCATGGTGTTTTGTTATGGTGTGTGGTGTCCTAGCGTTCAGCCCCCATTGACTTAATCCTTCATGTCACATACAGTTGTCCTGCCCTCCAGGAGCTTACAGTCTAGTGAAAGATTTTTGCTATAATTTCTGCTTGGCTTTAGGGCAATGACACATCCCTTACTCTTCCTCAGGCTACCACAGAAAGGGAAACCATTTCACAAATGAAATAAAAAGAAAATCTTACAGTAAAATACGCAAAGCATATTTACCATCCATTTCTTCCTCTGCAAAGAAAGAAGATCAATTGTGGCCTTTCCAGTCAATCAAAATTACGAAGAGCTAGAGCCTCTTCTGGCTGCGTGGAGGAGTCAGAGAGATAGCGTTTGCTTCACAGAAGCCCTTCTCCCCGTGCACCTGGATGGAGGTTTAATATGCTGCTGAGTTCTTGTTTTGCACAGGAAGGCAGTCACGAAACACATGCCATAGCGAACACCTGCTCTCTAGCCATCTGAATATTTTTGAACACTGCAAAAATAGGCAGAGAGTAGGTACAGATACAATTATTGCTACAGATTTGTAATTTTCAAAGGAAAATTGCAGCTTTCATTGCTGCTGTCTAAATTTAGACAAATGAGAGCAGAATCAGCAAAGATTTTGATGTTATATGTGTATAAATTAAGAGTTTGCACCAGAATCTGCATTTGTCAGTTTTCTTTTTCTTCTTTTGAATATTTTAGAGGATATAGATATTCTAAAGAATAAGTTCCAAAACTACATAAGTTATGCTTGATTTCCCTGATGTAGTTTATTAGCCATGTTATGTCTGAGAAGTGAATGTAACACTGAGAAATGGAAGTAATACTGAAGGAGTAGAGTTATTCTAACATGACATTGAGAAGCCAGTGGAAGCTGTAGAAATGCTCCACCAAAAATAAAAAGGCACAACAAGTCTTACATACAATTTTAGGACATTGTGGATTATATATATATTCAATATTTTATGTGTTAAATAGCATTCCTTTTCCAAACTCATAAATAAAAGATATATTTTGGAAAAAAATAAATCCAAAGATAAATATGATTGAAGAACTACCTTTTTAGCCCCTTCTAGCAAATAAAACATTCTTCAAGAATAGAGAAAGTCCCTTGTTCCTAATTAAGTACATAACTTTCAGTATATTCAAGTTTTTATTCCATTATATATAAATAAAAACTCAGCAAATATACACTTTTTCATTACTTGACAGTATTTCAGCTCCTGTGCATGTGTAATAAACATATTTGACAATATATATGATAATGTGAATGTTATCCCTAATATAATCTTGTTGTTTTCTATAAAGAAGCTCAAGTACTTTAAATACACGTTGAAGAGGTTATTAATTAACCCTATTTTGTTGGCCTGTACTTGGTTGCACTTAGGATCCACAATATAGGGGTTTAATAAAAACAAAAAACAACGCTTTTCCTCCTCATCTTTCAGGAGGCCCATATGTTGGTGTCCAGAGCTGGCTAAGTGGCTCTACAATATCATGAGCATTTCAGGATCAACATTAACTGACATGAGACTCACATCTTCACAGCTTCCTCTTGGTTACAACGTGGGTGCAGTCATTGGTCTGCACAGAGGCAGGAAGGAAAGCATCAGAAAATGAGGGTGGTTTGCTTGTGTGAAGGGCACACTCTCAGTCCAGAACCAGGTCATTATGAGGAACTCAAAGCCAAGAATGTATATGAACACACAATGGCAATGCTCCAAACAGTACTGTGAATCTGCTAGGAAAGAAGAGAGTCAGACTGGATAGCCAAGGCAACCAACTAGAAGTTTCTGTCATAGTAACCAACATTTTTATTCTTCTGACTTTTTGTTCAGTTGCTTTTTATGTACCTTCTCTTTGGAATATACTTCATACCACTTAGATGAATTGCTCTCCTTATAGAACTTAGCAAAGTAAATAATGATAAAAATATTATAGATCTAAAAGTTATGAAGGCCCCTAACTGGTTTGGCTCAGTGGATAGAGCATCGGCCTGCAGACTGAACTTTCCCAGGTTCTATTCCGGCCAAGGGCATGTACCTTGGTTGCGGGCACATCCCCAGTAGGACGTGTGCAGGAGGCAGCTGATCGATGTTTCTCTCTCATCAATGTTTCTAACTCTCTATCCCTCTCCCTTCCTCTCTGTAAAAAATCAATAAAATATACTTTTTAAAAAAAGTGATGAAGGATGTGGGAAGGAAATATACCTAATTCAGGTGGGAGTGGGCGAGAGCTAATTAGATGACACTTTCACTCAAGTAGTTTTTGGTCACAAAGAATGAGGAGACAGGCTTTCCTGGAGGTCATTTTAATGTTAAATGTATTTGTGGTGCGTTTGCTATTTGCCAGACAATGGCTGAATGCCTGCTGCCTTATGTGCAGCTGTCTTCTTTAGCCCTCATAACTTTACAGGACAAATAGTACAATTATTCTTATTCTAAGAGGTAGATGTTCAGAGAGGTCAAGTAATTTTCTCAGGAACCTTCAGCTATTGACATGTTTTGGCTGAGAATTTAACCCAGCTCTCTTCAATGCTAGCACCCACACTTTTAACATAAGTAGCACTAATGTGTCTATAAGCAAAAATGTGGAAACATAAAAAGAACTTTCCATGGAAACAAAAAGAACTGCTGCTGAGGGGTGGAGAATTTCAGAGTTCAGGGTTGCTAGAGAATAAGTTGACTCATGAATTCTCAAGAAAGATATTTAGAGAGGAATCCTGAGCTAGCTGACTTAATAGTCTAATTCAGGAGATTCATCCAAAGGGTGTCATAGAGAGTGCTCTTTAACTTTAAAGTACATACAAGTCATTGGGGAGCTTATTAATATCAGATTCAGGAGTTTGAGAGTGAGGCCTGTGACCCTGCATTTCAATCTAAAAAGTCCTCCCAGAGATACTCAAAAGCTGCTGATGCTGTTGACCTTGAGTAGGAAGGTCCTTGATAATTCTGGAGGTTCTGGCAAGTATATTTTGAGGGACATGTTGGAACCTTAAAACCTATTGGTTGAAGAACAAGACAAGCTTTGATGTAGGAAAACCAGTTAATGAAGTGTCGTTGTTGCGTTGCCATATTAGTGAAAAGAGGAGATGAGAAACTGCCATGTCAGCGATGCATGCACATGGAAGTTGTGGGATGCGAAGATGAAGGAGACTTTGTCTCAGTAGAGAACATTCAGCATAATCACAGGCATAGGAATTGGACTTTCTTTTTCAGGCACAGTGTGAAACATACTGGCCACAAAGCTTTGAAGATGAGAGTCAACCCCTCGTCATCTTGTAGTCTCCTATGTATTTGAAAAGAGGATAAGGATTGTTTATTCCCATTCAAAGCAAATACTTCTCATTTATATGTAGAATTTTCCTCCCATCAACTGTAAAGTAACACATTTTTATCCATGCTGTTCATGGTAGACCTCTGCAGTAGTTCTAAAGAAAATATACACATAAAAGTTTCAGCTAGGAGTTGATGTATTAATATGCTCATGTGCGAAGACTGAGCAGATGTCTGATAAGTTATACACAAACACACTCATTGTAAGCTAGCTTACTTAGGTACATAATTGCATAATGGCAGAATAAATAGGAATATATATAAAACAAGTCCAGTAGCATAATAATTTTTATTTTGTGTCATGTGATGCAGGTGAAATAAGACAGAAAACAAAAACAAAAACTGTTTCCTGGACAACAAGGCTATGCTGTTCTTTTTGCTTATGCCAAATTTTGGGCTTTAATGAACTCAAAAAATATATAAATGTCTTGAGTAGTGCAATTTGGCTTCAGTATACTCATAACTTCCCTTAATTAAATTCCAAGCAGGCTAAAGCAGAGTCTGCCCTTTTGACAGCATGCATCCATTCATTCATTCAGAAAATATTTAACGAGTGTCTATTATCAGGTACTTTTAAAGGAGCTGTGATTTCAGCAGTAAAACAAGACTGAATGAAGCCCCTGTTTTCGTGATGCTCATATCAGAGTGTGGAGAAATAGAAAATAAAGTTAAAATGAATAGAAGGATAATTTCAGATAATAGTAAGGAAATAAAGTAGGAAATTTTAAATAAAATAATTGGGGAAATGATCTAACTTAAATTTGGTCATCACAAAAGGCTTCTTTGAAAAACGGCCATTTTAGGTGAGCTCTTGATGATAAAAAAAAAAGCCACTATTAAAAATTCTTTGAGGAACTGTGTATCATAATCTGAGGTTTGAGTAATCTTGGTATGATCAAGAAAGAGAAAAAAAGGCATTTGGAACAGTCATATTGAGCAGTATGAGAGGCCCCAGGAGACAGAAGACTCACGAACTAAGTCATACAGTGCAGTGGAGAGAAAGCCCAGGAATTTGGACTCAATTTTAATGTGATGGAAAGCAGGTGAAGGGTTCAAGTAAGCAAGAAAAGTGACATGAATTTCATCTCTGAAGGAGCACTCTTGGCATTGGGTAGAGAATGGTTTGGAAGAAGATGAGCAAGAGTGAAAGAAGATAAGTTTTCAAATAGTTAAGGGTAAACTCAAGATTCTGATGTGGATAAGTGGGTGCTTAAATGCCTGTTAGATATGGAAGGGGCTGTCAACTGGGCAGCTGTAGTTTAGGGAAGTTGTGCTTGGATAGATATCTGAGAAACGAATGTAACGAACACAATTTTTAAGACCACTGGCGTCAGAGAGAATAAGAAGATAATGAAAGACTGAAAAGCAGGAGTAGCAACGAGGAGAGACCCTGCACAAAGGGCACACACATAGAATGAAAGTGGACTTTGCTTCAACAAGACGGAAAGAGGGGACTGTGGTGTTTGCTGCTGAGAGTTCAGTTATGGTGAAAACCTGTAAGTCAGTGAATTTTACCAGGTGGAGCAACTGGGAACTTACATCAAAGGACTTTCAGTAGAACCATAGGATAGAAGTCTAAGAGCAGTACGTGTCAAAAAGACGGTGAGATGAATAAATTGTCATATTTTTTTAGGAAAGGATCGAGAGTAGGGTAATAGCTGGAGTAAAATGGGTGATCAAGTTATATTGTCCAGAGGTACTTTAGTTAACCCTTGGTTTAGACCCAATGAAACAAAAAAATTTCAGAGTTTTAAAGTTGCCACTCCTTTACAAATATCATTATTTTCACCTGTCAATGTATTTAGCAACAAAAAATTAGATCTATGGCTAAGAAATAATTATTATCAATATTTATTGTCTTTTTTTGTGGAGACACTGAAAAATAGGACATGCTATCAATGAATTTTAACAAATGTGTAGATATCTCTTGAAAATATTGCCACATGTGTATTTTCTCCCTAAGCCCAGCTGCATTTCAATTTTCCATTATTCTAAACAAAAAATGCTAATTTATCAACTGTTAAGCTTGCAAAACTACATTTTGGACACCCTCCTTTGTTTAAATGAACAATCTCCCTACTTGTAGGAACCCAGGACAATTCTGGATAGATCAGAACTAAAACTTTCTGGATGAAAAGCTTTTCCGTGTTTTACAAAAAGCTTTCAAACGGAAATTCCAAACTCTTATAGAAAGCCTGGTTTAACACAACCAAATGCTTAATAATATATTTTCTTTACTTGCTCATTCCTTCTATCGTCACATAACACAATTGTTTTTACAGTGACGTGGCACCAACAGTGTGGTATGCAGGTTAACTAGTTCACACATATCTGAAATCATTGATTTTGAATAAAAGTGCTTTCTCAAATCAAAGTACCACTTAGACTTGCCGGGTACAATTGTTAGGGGTACTTTTGATCAGAGATTTTATGTTGCTCATCATGCCCTTTGGAAAATCATGTTGGACTAAATAGATCTAACATCCTCAGTGTTCTATCTTGGAGCCTAGCTAGTATTCTCATTTTTATGCCAAGCACTGTTCTCTACTGGCTAGCATAGTTCTCCCAGGGCTGTTAATATTTAAACAGAAACAACACTACAGGGATGATGCTCTAACAGGGAAAGTTCAGGCATTAGCCAAAAAGCAAGGGAGTTCCACGAATACTGCAATAGAACTGTCTTCTCCGATTCTGAAACATAGCTGTTTATCTATAGAGGATCTTATTTTGGAAAGTGATTCCTAAAAGTAGTCCCTTAATGAGAAAAAATAAATGGCATTTTACGTAAGTATAATTTGTTCTACTGGTGTTACTATGCACACAAACTATGATCATGCCATTATACTATAATTTATAGGAAGTTTTGATGACTTTTTGTAGGCACCCTAAAAATAACAATTACTGTAAAGAGTATATAAGGATATTGTTCTTATGAGCCTTTTAAATGTTTTTAAGGTAATTTAGTAGCAGATTGTTGGCAGTCTTTCAACGTATAAGACGGGCAAAAAGAACCTCTTACCTCTTTGAAGGTTGTTACTTTTTCAGGATTCAGTCTGCCAAAGGGTCAGTTAATAATTCAAATACAGCACCAGATTACTCATGTTTTGCCAGCAGCCTACTTGTTATTACACCCACATTTGAGATGTTTCGCTCGCTTCTAATTATCCAATTTGAGAGAACGGCATTCTGCTTTCAATTTTTAATGCCTAACTCCTGTGCATTTCAGCATAGAATCTGTGGGGAGCAGAGTGTCAGAATGTACTGACTTGCAGAGGCCACTTACAGTTTTATAAGGCACTAAATGACATCACGCTTTCGTATGTGGATAATTCACTACGTGTTACATTATTAAAGGTGTGCCAGCTTGGTGTTCTATCTCAGAGCTCGTAGACACTAAGGGGAAGTTTTCTTTGTTGTTGTTGTTTTTAACTTATGATACGATTTAAACTTCCAACCCTTGAGAAATGTAAATTTTAATGTTTCAATTTCTGATGAAGAATTGATATTCTATACCATATTTTAAATAGCAGGTGAACTAAATGCTCTCTTTCAAGAAAGCTAATGATCTCAGTTTACATTGTGTACACCCAGTTGGTCTCCACTGTTCTTGGGGATCCAAGAAAAAGGGCATTTTTATTGTATTCTGAAAGCTGTTCCGATTAAAACCAAGGACACTGCTGCAATTTAAAATTTGACTATATGTTCTTCATTTGTTAATAATCTAGGATATGTTAATATGTATATTTGAATAAAGGCACACATTTTAAACAATGTATTTTTTATAAATGTGAAATAGATTTGTTTCTGGCGTTTATTATTAGAAACTTTAACATATATTAATTCAATAATGAGGTATCTGGTTGACATTATGTGCTATGTACATACTCCTGGTGAGAGCCATGGTTGATGCCAAACTATGTAATCAACACCTCAAGAAATGGGGGGAAATATCCAGAGGTACAAAAACTATAATAAAAATCATGAGGAGCTAGGGGAGATCAAGGCTCCTTCCTGAAGATAATGTTACAAGAGCAGTGGCATGGGAATGAGAGAACATGTTCTACCTCTGTAGAATCAAAAGTAATTCACTATGTAACATTTTACTCAGTGAGTGTGTGAAAGGAAGTAGCAATAGATGAGCCTGAAAGGGCAGGATAGGAAGGAATTAGGAGGAACTGTTTTGTGAGACTAAACATATGAACAATACCCTGTAGGCAACAGGAATCCATTAATTGGCCTTGAGCAGTATAATATAATTTTATCAGCATTTAGAAATATTAATCCCCACCATTGGGTAAATCCAATTTAAAGAGGATTAGAACAGAGTGGAGGTAAAAAGAATGGAAACAAATGTTATCATACCTTTTTATTTGGACAGAATGAGGGTGTGAAAGTAGCTGAAGGAATTGCAGAGGGGGGAGGATGAGGTAGAAAAATGTGTAGAACTTAAAATCTGAATGCTGGTGTACAATAGGGTAGAAAAAATAATTATCCCAAATAATTGAGGGAGACTTGGGTGAGAGAGTCAGAACTAAGAACAGGAAAAGGAATTAGTGGTAACATTAGAAATATGGAGAAGGGCCTGTTGATGTTGACTTGGATAGAGAACACAATTGTACAGCATGTGATGGGATAGTTTCCTCCAAATATTCCAATTATAAGTAGAAGAGTTAGTGAATGTAGTTTATGACTCTAAATGACAGTTTTGGATGACAGATTAGAAATTGTAGGAAGGCCCACTGGAGCTCAATATAAGGACGTATTTTCTAAAAATTAGTTTTATACACAAAAGAAATCACTTCTTACATGGCTATGAGCGTTCACATGCTGAACACTCATCTCTCTGGGATACCAAGTGTTATTCTCTGAAAGGAATCCTAGTTGGAAAAATGAGCTCTAAAATCCCTTTCAATTTTTATATTTTATTACATAATTTTGATATTTTTTATTGAGCTTTACTTTTCAATAATCTAAAAATAAATAGACCAAATATTTCCTAAACATATAGTATTGCACATAACCACTTACAATGCTTTCCCTTGGCAGTAAGCAGCATGTATAACTGCTTTGGAGAAAAAAATTGAGACCATCCCAATTTTAAAACGTCTAGCTTTGAAGTTCCTTAAGACATCAGTGTCTTTCCCCTCCTTTTTCAGAAGCAATGTCTATCAAAGGAGCCAGCTTTTTTTCAAGCTTTTAAATAAGTTTTGTAATTGTTATTTTCATGAATGATTAATCCCTAGCACACGGAAATTAAGAGGATGCAAATAAGCTTATGGAGTTAAATAAGACAAAATGTTGCTCAGTGAAGCAGCAGCTGTTGAATATTTTATGGCATCCCTGATCCCAGTCGTGGGGTTGTGCAAGGCTGTGGTGACAGTGCACCAGAACACATATTTTTGAGCCCTGTTGGGGCATTTGATCAATGCTTAAGTGGCAGATAGTCTCATTATTATGGTGTCTGGCAGGTGTAGACATTCAGAGGGGGGCTGTCGTTAAAGCATTTTGCATGTATCTGCTAATTATATTTCTCAGCTCCAAACAGCAGCATTGTCATCTCTGTGGCATTTGTCATCCATGCAGCAGGTAGCTGGGGTACAATGAAAGATAAAATATTGTCTTCATGATCATGTGGAGATGTGCCAAAATTCTGGGACAGGTATGATAAGAAAATCCATCCTTTTCTTCCAAATTGTCATTAAGAAAAAGCAAGATGAGCCCTGGCTGGTTTGGATCAGTGGATAGAGCATTGGCCTGCGGACTGAAGGGTCCCAGGTTTGATTCTGGTCAAGGGCACATCCCCAGGTTGCAGGCTTGATCCCCAGTAGGGGGCATGCAGGAGGCAGTCTATCAATGATTCTCTCTCATCATTGATGTTTCTATCTTTCTCTCCCTCTCCCTTTCTCTCTGAAATCAATAGAAATATATTTTTTTAAAAAAAGAAAAAGCAAGATGAGTAAGACAGGAAAGTCTGAGGAAGGAAATCTCTAAATGTGTGTGTGTGTATCTTAATCTGAGCTTTTTTTATTATGTCTTGATATTATATACACAATTTATTAATTGCTTAAATTAATAATTGTTATTTTACTTGTATTACATTATATAGTTTACAAAACATTTGTACATCCACCAATTTACTTAATACTCAAAAAGTGCTATGCATATAATTTCATGAATTTGAAACTAAGAAAGTTTAAATGATATTTCCAGAGACTGAGAGTCACAAAGAGTGGACTCAGAATTTCACTGGGTTCTAAAGTCCAAGATACTCTCTGCCTACCCACATTGCATCTCTTTTGTCTTGTTACCCAAACTTCAAATGGAAATAAATGCATAGAAAACATTAAAGAAGAAATAGAGAGATATAAAGCTTTGTGAGATGTAATTGGATTTGCCCTTTGCAATCATCAATAGTCAATTTGTTTTATTGGTCCTGAAATGTGCTCTGCAATCAGTTTTATGAAACACTCCATTAGCTTTTAGATACAGCAATACAGCCAAGTGTCCAAGCAGCAATCAGCAACATAACTTCAAATTTTATATCATTTCCTCTTTGACGCTGTCTTCTGACCCACCTCAGCTGGTTAAGAAAAAATTAAAAAGAAATGCAAAGGTATATATTTTTTAAATCTTAAGATAGTTTATTATACTTCCTAAAATTTTGACTTCCCTAGAATTACTTGCTTTGCAAAATAAGACTTTAATCACAATATTTACAAAAATCACTGTGTTTAAAAAAAAGGAATGTGAAACATTTTATGTAACAAAAGAATATCTTTGATATCTTTAAATTTTACATCTTTTGTGAAATTGTAGTTTTAAAAATTTATCATTATTAGACCCTAAATTACACAGCAATTCTCTAACCTAATTTATTCTTTGTTCTTCAAGTTAAAATTACACCTTTTAAATGTAATTAAAGAATAAGCTGAGCATATTAGAATTGCGTCTTTCATATTTTATTACTTTATCTTTTTTACCCATATTGATTAAGGGAAGTGGATTTGGGAAATTATCCCATTGTTTTGCAAGAAAATAAAAATATGTTTGTTGTGTTGTTGTTTTTTCCATTGTTGTCCTTTCCCAGTCTCTCTATATTGCAGCCCGGGTGATCTTCCTAAACATTAAAATGCTCCCTAAGTCACCACCGCAAAACTGAAGATGCTATAAATTCCATTATTCTTAGCTTAACATAGAAAGCCCCTTATTGTCTGAAATAGTACTGTTGTTTCAAATGCAACTCCTTCCATTTACCCTGATCAAACATTTGGCCCTTCCGTGATAAAATACTGTCATCTGAATGCTCCATATACATTCTATGTTTTGTACCTTTCAAACGTTTTCACTTTTGCTGCTGGGCCTTCTCCATTTCTCACACAACTTGTAAACTATTTCTTAGTGACAAAGAAGCTGGTTCATCTTCATTTCCCATAGTCCTTTTCTCCAACGTACTAGAATTATTAGCTGGTCAGGGCTGCCTGCAAAATACTACCCTCTCCAACATCGCTTGTTGTTAGACTCTGGCCAACAGGGTGCCGTGTGCAATTGTCCTGTGGCTTCCTCTTTGAAAATCCCCTAAAGTGACAGTTGGCCTGTATCATCTGTCCCTCCCTCCCATCATTGCTTCCTTCCTGTTTTCTAAAATGGGGTGACTAAAGGTCACACAGGATCAGACTTCAGGGTGTATATTTGGAGAGACCAAGGTCATCAGGAATTTGTGGTACAGAGCATAAACCAGCCCTGGATCACTTACTTCCAAAATCAATTGAATAGAAAGAAAATGTCCTATCTTGATTAATCCACTGTAACCTAAGTCTAACCATATATCATTTTTCAAGATCAAGCTGAATTTTCACACTAAGAGAATAACATTAGATTGAGCTATATATAATGGCAATTCCTGTAGGTCAACAACCATGAAATATTTCCAATTTTATATGATCCAACTTAATACTACTAATGACAGTAATATTTTATTCTATCTTGTGTATTCCTGTAACACTTTATACCTCTCAATTATATCATATCTAGTATTGTAATTATTTTTTACATTCCTATCTTCAAAACAATTATGAGTACTTTAAGAGAAAACATAAGACTTCTTTATTCTCAAATTCTCTAGAGCATAACTCCTGTTCCTTAGTAGACTTTGGTACTTTTAAATGAAAAGAATGAATCAATTAAATACAGTATTTCTATATTATATAACTTTTTAAACTGTTAGCCTTTTGAGATCAATTTATATATATTTTTTCATAGCTTATTAAGTTTAATAATATGCCATTTAATGATTACTTTCTTACTTAAAAGGGGCTATATTTTGGGAAAAAAGATGCTGGTGTTTCTTTGTGGCTCATTATAGTAAGAAGTGCTTAAAGACTTTAAAATAAAACCTGAGTCCACTGCTTCTCAACTAGTGGATCTATAAACCTCAAATTTTTGGCAAGTTAATTTATTTGCCAATAAGGTCTAGAGTAAGGAAGAAAGATGATCCAGATTTTCCATAGGAAAGAAGTTAATGCATCCCATATAAAAAATCCTACTATGCTAAGTGTCCTGTCATCCATTCAACCAATCAAAGCGTAATATGCTAATGATAGGCTAAAGCCGCTCAACCTCTCGCTATGACATGCACTGACCACCAGGGGGCATTCAGTAGACTGGTTGACCAGTTGCTATGATGTGCACTGAACACAAGGGGGCAGATGCCCCGACTGGTAGGTTAGCTTGCTGCTGTGGTCCGGCCAATCGGGACTGAGTGACACAGGCCAGACACAACCTGGAGCCCTCCCGCGGTCCCTCCCCAGCTGGCTAACCTTCTGCATCCCTCCTTGGCCCTGATAGTGCACTGGTGGGGTCCCTCAGCCTAGCCTGCACCCTCTTGCAATCCAGGACACCCTCAGGGGGTGTCGGAGAGCCAGTTTTGGCCTGATCCCACAGGCCAGACCGAGGAACCCCACTGGTGCATGAATGCATGCACTGGGCTTCTTGTTACACATAATTGGTGCTATCTAAGGCATTAGAGTTTAAATCTTGCCTGGCAACACTGTTAAGAAAGACTCTCATAGACTACAATGAAAGTAGCTAAGTATTATTTAAAGTAATTCCATAACTATTAGTAAAGCTTTTGTTTTATGTAAATTATGGATTACTTCTCTATGAAGAATTATAATTCATGTTTCACATTCTACCTCCATTCAACCAGAGTAAAGGGAGACCTAGAAGGGAGTGTCTTCAGTTTTATAGATGTTGAAACAATATTTAAATAGTGCTAGCCTTACAGAGAAATACAAACACGAGTTTATAGGTAAACACTACATCATTTTATGATGCCTTTTCATCATTTACAATTAAGCTGCAAGAGGTATTCAGTTTTTGGATGTCTCCTTTTGAAACAGTATGTTATATTTGCAAGAAGAGGAATGAGAGCCTTTTTTCCAACACTTTCTACTATATATCAGGCAACTGCCTTAGTTTATATAAAAATAGATACATGTATTGATTTGGACGAAGTGCAGAAAGATCTTCAGAGGTGTTGTCTTTAATAGCCATACTGTCCATCTGTTGTAACTCCTTTGCTCTTTGTGCTGATTGGCAAAGTGTGGGAATAGTCCAGTGTTAAACAGAACCTTTAGCTGAGCTAAGAGTCTTCCACTGAACCAACCCTAATCAAATCCACAGAGAGACTATTTTTTCTACAAGCTAATTTTCACACTTAATTTTTTCTGAAATTCCTTTAATAGTCACCATCCTTGCCCTCTCCTAAAATTGAAGGTGGTGAATATTCATTCTTTCTCATACAATACCCATAGCTCTAATCTGTTTGATAAAACACACAAAATATACTTTTTATAAGTTTCAAAAATTTTTATACCTGATAAAAATATATTGCTTACACAAATTTGGCATAATCTTAGGCCCTGAAAAAAATCAGACAAACAGGTCTAAATGACAATTAATAACTTGGATTCCTATTTTTCATCTAATTTTATTAGATTCCACAGTAACTCAGTATGTAAAATCTGAAGCCATTTTCTTCATTTGCTTTGTTTTCCTCTATGTGTCTTCAAAACTCAAAAGTGGTAATTCTTTGTTTCTCAATTAGTTATTTGTTGGTGTTATTTACTTATTATTTATTTATTTATGTTTGTTTATTTTAACCAAACTGTCTCTGTTTAAGGCCCTGATAAAGGAGCCTATCAGATGTATTTGAAGGGAAAAATTTGCTGGCAATTTGAGACCAGAATACTGGGCATGTTTTAGTGGTTCCTGTGAAACACCAAACATACAGGACTCTCCTCAGAATATTCCAGGAAGAATAACTGTTATTTGGTGGGTTTAATTTATTTACCATTTTCTTTTACTCTGGTCAGAAAACATTATTTATATTATTATTCTTTTTTAAAGTACTGAAATTTATGGTCATTATATTGAGTGCTTCTTGAATACTTAAAAAGCATGTTTGATATAAATCTATGATAGGTCCATTTTATTAATTATATAATTTCCACCTGTAACTATTCTTTTTTAGAAAATTAACAATGGAAAGTGGAGAATTTAAATATTCAATTTTAGTTTTTTTAATTTATTTCTCTTTTTATCAACATTTTTTCTACCCTATAGAAGTTATTGCTATGCTCCTGTGTATACAAATATTTATAATTCATGCCTTTATTAAGATTTATGCCCTTTAGCACTATAAAGGCTCTTTACACATTTTGGACTGAATTTTGGCTTGTTCTCATATTTGTGTTTGCCTAGTATAGCTGTGTGTTTTATTTTTAAAGAAACATTCTGATTCCTCCCTTTGCCTTCAGTCATGCCCCTTGTATTCTATCATGTTAAATTATGCTTTGTAAACCAATCTGATTTTCTCAAGAGATTCACTAATCTCACTGACTTTATTTTTATGTTTGAAGATTGTTTCATCAATATTTTGTTATATGTAAGAATATGCATGTATTTGTAAATATACACTTATACTTTACATGTGCATGTGTATATGTAAATATCCACTTATACTTTACATGTGCATGTGTGTACATGACAATGCACACAGATTGTCAATCTCACTGGGTAGAAGAAGTGGATAGCAGCATTCAGAATTAAATTGGGAATTGGAGACAAAGTACTTGAACCACAAATTCTCCTTGGCCAACTCCTGTCATACACTTTTCAAGGCAGGACTCTGAATGCCCTAGTCCAGAACGGCATCTAAGAATATGAGAGTTCAAATATTTCAGAGTTTGCATAGTGTTGAAAGAAGAATAATCTAGTTTTTTGTATGTAAAAAAAGACAGAAACAAGAAACTCCATATACACAGAGAAAACAATCTCTGTAGGTTTTTGTTTGCTTTGTGTGTGTGTTTTCTTACAGTATTACTAATATGATCATGATTATATAGACCTATCTTTCTTTTTCCTGTAGTTCATGTTTGGTTTTTGAGTGTGTACTCTTTTTTTCACTTATTGAAAGAATTTAGTTATGAATGAAATTAACCGTTTTTCTTACTTTGATATTTTCTCTTAATTTCCATATAATATTCAACTCTGACTCTATACCATTATATATATTTTTTTCTGTTTACATATTCCTTTATCTTTAGTTCAAAAATATAGACTTAGTTTCTAATTTTAGGTTTTATAATTTTTATTTCTGGAAGTCTTATTTAGCTCTTTACATACAACTGATTACTCTTTTTCATAACTGCAATGCCATTACCTTAATTTATTAAATTCAAAATCTATACTAATAAAAGAGTATTATGCTGATTAAACTGGATAGATGAGACGTCTTCTGGATGTCCTTCCAGACAAAGCCACAGCGGCTGCGAGGGCCAAGGAGGGCCAGCAGCTGTAACGGCCAGCAGTGGCAGCAGCAGTGGGGTAATGGGGGCAGTGCCTTCCTCTGATGGGCGTGGTCACCTCTTGCAGAGGGAGCGAGCCTAAGCCATCAGTAGGACATCCCCTGAGGGCTCCCAGACTGAGAGGGGACAGGCCGGGCTGAGGGACCCCCTCTAGTGCACGAATTTTCATGCACTGGGCCTCTAGTTATTTTATAATTCAGATGATCATTCCATTTCATATTATAAGTCTAAATTGTATTGTTTGTTATTCCATTATTGAGAATTCTCTTAGAGAAGCAGAACTATTGGACATTGTGTGGAATACGACATTCGTTACACTAACTTGGCCTTTTGTGGAACCTAATAAAGTAGACTTAGCTCATCTGTTCTGTATCTAGGGCTGAGCCTGATGTCACAGAATATGAAGTGAGGGAGAGTAGAAAAACTGGAATTCTGACTGGCCTCAACCATCTCCCAGTTTCTTTTTGCTGTTATGGAGGACCCATGGCAGGAAGAACTGTCACTGTCTCCATGGAAACTTACTGGCACCTGGCCAGGATTAGAAAAAAAACAAGAACAAAAACCAAAGAATTCTCCCCTTCTCCAGTTTTCTTTCCAGTGCAATCCATGGCCCTTACCTAGTCAGAAACTCTGAGGCACAGCAGTTGAGGACAAATGGGCCCAGAAACCTACCCAGAGGCTTAATGCTATTTTACCTTAATTACAGAAAGTAAAAGGAATTCAACTATATTTGGAAACAGAATCTGTGAAGCAGTAAGTCTTACTTTCATGACTTTGAAATTTGGCATAATTATTTCTATTTTGTAAATGAAGGGGAAAAACAGATCAAGAAGGTTAAATAGCTTGCCTGAGTTCATATAGCTAATAAATAAAGCTTCTTAACCAGTCAGCTACATTGTCTTGCCTTCATCATTTTATTTCTGGTTCATATCACCAAGTCATCCAGTGTCCAAAAGGCTGCTAATATTCAGCCCTATAGCCAAGTTTCCATTCAGAATAAACAGAGAGACAAGTTGTACTTTGAGACTCCAGTGATATGTATCAGAGGAATTGCATGTACTTTTCCAGCTTCCCTCTTGGGATGCTCTCTAGGGAGATGATGAGACCCTAAAGACAAATAATGTTTGTTGTACAGGTATTTACATCTAAAAACACCCTTGATTTGGACTCCACATGTAAATATCCAAAAGAAGTGAACAAGTGGTTTCTGCTAGTAATTGGGATCCTCCAGGGGATTAATTAAAGCAGCATCCAAGTTCATCTGCCTACCACATTCTCCAGAGGCCTGTATCTATGCTGAATTGCATAGTGAATCTGCCATTTACTCCCAGAAAACACTTGGCTATGGAGAGTCGGATTCTATTCCCCATGATGTTTGTGAATGTTGGGTGAACAGGAGGCTCTATTTCAAAGGTTTATCATAATGTTCCTGTTTAGGTAAGAAAGCTAGATAGGCAGCCAAGCTCTTGAGTTCATGCCATGCTTGTTCTCCTGAATACAACTTCCCTCTAACGTGATCATTCATTCAATGGGACTGATCTAGTCTCATTTGTAAGAGGTGTGAATAGACCATCTATCTCAAGGGTTCCTTTCTGCCTTTTATGCCTGTGATGCTAGGCCAAAATGTGCTTTTAACTGGATTCAAATCTGTTAAGTAGCACTGTATAAATACTACAACCATTATTACTACCTCTACTACTAATACTACTGTTGCTGAAAATAATAATTATGTCACCTCATCATTACTGTACACATTACTTTCATCAATACCATCTAATTTTATTCCAACAATGCTGCAACTCAGTGAGGCTAAGAAATGGAGTGATGAGGTTAAGGCCAGAGGGAATGAGTTAATGAATTTTCTTGAAGTTTACTTGCATTAAAATGATAAAGAGATGTCTTTATAATATCAATACAGGGGAAATTTATTTACCGCTAGAATGAAGGCAAGAATATTTCATCTAATATGGAGCATTTTTTTTAACAATTACTCCATGCCACTTATTATTACGTGATTTGTATCTATCAACTACCTGTCTTAATTAACTATTACCTCACTCTTTTGTAATGTAAACTCAATGAAAGCAAAGATGTCTTTCTATAATTCACTGCTATGCCCCCAGAGCATAAAACAGTGCCTGAAATATAGCAATAACAATAAATACTTGTTTATTTACTAAACTATTAAATCTATAATAGAAGAAATATCACTGAAACATATTATCTTTATTTTAAAATGGGACTTTGCTATAGTTAATCAAACTTTTCTAAAAGTACATTTTATAAGATACCGAGGTATATATTTCTTATAATCTGGGGCCAAACACTCTTTTCTGTTGGAAAGCCTAAAATCTAATAAAAAGGTCATTCCTACACTACTAAAAATCAGTAGATAAAAATTTTTTCAGAGAAATTAGACAGTCCCCCAAAGACATTTACTTAATGTTTCCAATTACGTAAGTTATCCAAAGTAGTCAAATTCATATGAACAGAAGTAGAATGTGGTTACTAGGGTCTTGGAGAGAGGCTGGAGAAGGAAGGTTGTTTTTAACGGCTATAGAGCTCAGTTTGCAAGACGAAAAATTCTGGAGTTCTGTTTCACAGCAGTTTGAATGTACTTAATACTAACAAACTGGACACTTCCCTCCAGATTTACATAATACTTTTATTGGCTTGTTTATTGGCCATTACTTAAATCCTCTATATCCTCCTAGTACATATTAAAATGCAAATGCACTCAACGGATTCGTGAAGATGAACTATAAGTAATCAGATTAAAACTATACTCTGTGGCCCAAGAGACCAGCAGTTACAAAAGGATTTGAACTAGGACAAGTTCACGTGAAACTACAGTTTGAGCTAGGACAAGTTCACGTGAGATCAAGATTCAGTACTAGCATTGTGAAATGATTTTACTTTGCAAAACCAAAGTGGAAAAATCATCCATCAATTTGGAATACCTTGAATACTCCTCATTGTCCTCAGGATAAAGTTCAGCATTCTTGGGTTGCCTGTAAATCTGGACCGTTCACAATCTGCTTCAGAATTTCCCTCCTCATGTTCACACTGAGCACATCCACTCCTCCCAGACACATTCAGTATCTCACCTGCATTCACTGCCATGCGGGTTCCCATTTCAAAAGCCCTTTTGCCTTGCTCTCTCCTGTTGGAGAAATATCTTTCAATCCATTCTCTAACCTATTTAAATCTTACTGAAAAGGGCCTTCCTCAGATTATTTATTTGTGAAACCTTTCCTGATATATTTCTCCTATTCAGACATACCTTATAACAATTAATTTCCTCATCAGGCATCCAAAGACAGCCTAGTTGACATGGGCATAAAGATAAGACAGTATTTGGCCTCGTCAAGGACTCAAACAGTAATGTTTTTTCCTTCACTGTTAGTTCCTCTAAGAGATTCCCAAGATATATTTCTTTAACAACAGACACCAAATTAATCATGGAGAATTAGTTAACTTTGAGTGAGAATGTATCTCAATTTTTCTTATAGAACAATTGAGTTTATGAGAGCCACACATAAACAGCTAATATTAAATCTGAAGTTATCTAGGTTGATAAAATAGAAACATCTATTTTATCTCTACATCACTTCCAATTTACCAGTCGTCTCTTGCACAAGTGTTTTGTGTGAGCATGTTTGTGTGGATATATTTATGAATGGATGTCTAAATGTATTTATTTTTAAAAAAATCAAGGAAGTTCTGACCTTCGCATTCTGCTCATATGGTATGGAACAGAGACAACCCACAAATAGGAGCCCAGATCCATCACTGGCCTGCAAAACAGAAGCACCTTAACACAGAAAGCTTTGGGCAGCTTCAAAAAGAATGTGGGAGCCCTAAGCCGTTTGGCTCAGTGGATAGAGCATTGGCCTTCGGACTGAAGGGTACCAGGTTTGATTCCAGTCAAGGGTACATGCCTGGGCTGTGGGCTCAATCCCCAGTAGGGGTCTTGCAGGAGGCAGCCAATCAATGATTATCTCTCATCATTGATGTTTCTATTTCTCTCTGCTTCTCCCTTCCTCTCTAAAATAAACAAAAAAAAATTTTTTAAAAGAACGTGGGATTTTCAAAAAGCATTTTTGTCTCTAAGGTATACGTTACTCCTCTTTCTCATAAGAGCCTGGTAGATGCACATGGGACACTGTGGGGAGTGGAGGCACATGGGACACTGTGGGGAGTGGGGGCACGTGGGACACTGTGGGGAGTGGAGGCACGTGGGACACTGTGGGGAGTGGAGGCACATGGAACACTGGGGAGTGGAGGCACATGGGACACTGTGGGGAGTGGAGGCACATGGAACACTGTGGGGAGTGGAGGCACGTGGAACACTGTGGGGAGTGGAGGCACATGGGACACTGTGGGGAGTGGAGGCACGTGGAACACTGTGGGGAGTGGAGGCAGACCCCCGTCCTTACTCAGAGATGCTCCAGGCTCATTAATTTTTATGTTCAACTGCACTTGTCACGTAAGGATTCATCAAAATTTCGTTTTAGTTTTTTAACTGGGTCTAATGGTTGCCAACCCTATCCCCAGTCTGTGCCAGAGGTGAGACAGTTCGTTGTGACTGTCCCACGTCAGAGGGCTGATCTCCTTTAGAATTCTGTTCCCCTTAAGAACTTAGCTTTGATAGAATATGAAAATGACTTTCCCGTGTTTAGGGTGGCAGTGACCTTCTCTTGTGGTTTTTACGTCCTAAGTACAAGCATAATTGTAAAACAACATGGCTTTGAAACTGCCAGAAATACTTCTGCCCCACCCCTACCCTGTCACTATCCTCTTCTCCAAATGGTCACCACTTCCACAGCTGGTGATAAATACATGTTAATAGACTTGAAATGCTCAAAAGAGTGAATAACAAAATGAGTCCTAACTGATAAATATTGGGAACGACAAATGATAAAACGTTGGAAATCAGTGTTGTAAAAGGCAAACTGGAGATTTATTCCACAAAATTCAATTCTTCCTTTCTCTATAGGTAATGCAGAAGGCTTTTGTAAGGAAAAGGAAGCACCAGTCACAGGTCATACTGTGCCCTAACGTGCCACCTCGAGGTCTTTTACTACACTGTTGTTTCTGGTTTTCATTACTATGGTGCAGACAAAGATTTCCAGAGGTAGCTCCCCAGGGCTAAATCAGCACCCTGCGAGGCAGGCCCGGTAGCTATCATCCTTGTGTAGGTATGTGCGCACCTGTAGGAACAAGCTCTGTGGAAGGGACAGAGTATTCTATGAAATACTCAGTGTAATGAAGCATGGTGCCAAGTGGGTACTTAGAATATTGGGGACCACTTTGTAAAGTGTATGATTGTCTAACCCCAATGCTGTACTCCTGAAACTAATACAGAATATTATTGAGTGTAAACTGTCATTGAAAAATGAAATTTAAAAGAAATACTCAGTACCTTTTACCAAACAAACACCTATTAGCTTTTAAAATGAGATACATTCTAGATGATATATTTATTTAAAAATACTTTATTTCTTCTATTGCTCTTTAGAGTGCCATGCAGATTACCTCAAGTAATGTTTCTTTTCTAAAACAGGCATGGATTTTAAATGAAAGCAACAATATATTATAAAATCTCAGAAGCATATTAGGAAATAAAGAGAGTGCATGGGCCCAGGAAGATTGACAGAGTGACAGAGTGAGCCTTGGGTTTCAACAGATCTCTAAAGACAAAATCTTATAGAAAAGACCTTCCTGTTCTGTGACCCAATCCAATCCTGATTATACTTTCTATGTGCAATTTGTTTTAAAAATCTAATCATCCTCTCCTGCTCCAGATATAACCTCTCTACCCTATGGGGTTCATATTATGTAAATGGAGTCAGAAATGTAATAGCTCAAATTTGATTAGAGCGGCTTGTAGCCCATGGTGTCATTAAAAGTGCACGTTGACACACGAGATTCTAGTTTATGGGACTGCATGTCATAAGCTCATTAGTTAAGGCAGTAATAGCCCCTGTTTACTTTCACATAGCAACTGGCAAAAGATAAAGAACTTCCAGATCTCAGTGGCTTACAAAGTAAGTTGCTCACTTGCATTTCAGTGGAGGTAGGTTGGCTGGAGGTGGGAGGGTCCTCTACTCCGGTTCTGCTCCTCCCTGGTATCTCCCAGCCCTCCAGGGGCCCCTTAGTCTCTTCTGGCTTCGAGAATGTATAGAGTGGCCTGCATGTGGCACCCATAACCTCCGCCTTTCCATCGCACGGGTCTCAGTCACATGGCCAGTCATTACAAGAGCACTGCGAATCGTGTCATCATTGCACCATCAAGAGCAAATGTGAGCACTGTGGGACAGCTTGTTAGGGTCAGCATCAGACAATACGCAGTAAACGAGAAAACAGCTAACCCATAGTGTGGATAAGTCTCAAAGGTGTCTGGTTAATGGAGAGAAACAATTCTTTTTCTGTAGGTCAATAAGTCACAGATTCATCTGAGAAAGTCCTTATCTATATATATAAAAGCCCAGTGACCGGAACAGCAGAACAATCAGAACAACCAGTGGCTATGACACACACTGCAGCAGCCAACCAGCCTGATCCAGGCCCCAATCAGCCCCTCCGCTTCGGCCCCTGATCGGCCCCCAACATCTCAATCGGGGACAGGGCTGGCCAGCCGACCACCCACTGCCTCCCTATCCCCCACCACTGGCTCAGCCCAATGGGTCCCCATGGGGGCGGGCCAGCTGGTCCTCACCTGTGCACAAATTTGTGCACTGGGCTTCTAGTCTATAATAATAAAAGGATAATATGCTAATTAGACCGGACATCCTTCTTTACGTCTTTCCTGATGAAGCCGGGGCCCGAGGGAAGCCAGCCCGGGTCCCGAGTGCCCACGGGTGTCCTGAGGGAAGCCAGCCCGGGTCCCAGGTGCCCACGGGCAGCCTGAGGAGGGGGGTGGCCTGAGGAGGGAAGCAGCCCGGGTTCCAGATGCCTGCAGGTGGCCAGAGGAGGGAAGCGGCCTGAGTCCCAGGTGTCTCCCAGCGGCTGGAGGAGTCCCAGGTGATGGAAGGAAGCCAGTGCCATCAGCTGGGGGAAGGAAGGCCTACTCTTGCACGAATTTTTGTGCATCAGGCCTCTAGTTAAAAAATGTTTCACATGGGTAGTGTTTGAAGCTTTTATCAAAACACATTTTCTAAACACAACGAATCACTCAGAATGTAGAAAGTTGACTTCAGAAATGAAATTAATTTAGAAAACAGTAAACAAAAATTGTTTTATTAGTAGATAATTCTATATAATAAAAGCCTAATATGCTAAGTGTCCTATCGTTCGTTCGACCAGTCGCTATGACATGCACTGACCACCAGGGGGCAGACGCTCCACCCTGTAGGTTAGCTTGCTGCAGGGGTCCAGCCGACCGGGACTGGGCAAGATGGGCCAGACACGCCCTGGAGCCCTCCCCACAGTCCCTCCCCGGCCCTGATAGTGCACCCGTGGAGTCTCTCAGCCTGGCCTGCACCCTCTGGCAATCCAGAACCCCTCGGGGGATTTCAGAGAGCCGGTTTAGCCCGATCCCCACAGGCCAGGCTGAGGGACCCAACCAGTGCATGAATCTGTGCACCAGGCCTCTAGTCTTACTATAATCTTGTAAAAGTCACTAGAGAATGGCAAAGGTGTCAGAGCAATAAAAGACCAGAGGAAAGTTCTTCCCACTTCTTGCCCATCCTTGATGCAGAGGAAGATCTCTCTGGTTATCCTGAGAGATATGTTAGAAGTCCTCACAGCCACGGCAGGAACTGGAGTATCTACAGTACTATAGCTACAGGATCAAATGTCAACCCTTAAGCTATTACTTTGGTGACAATGGTTAAGCACATTCTGATAAGTGGACTCCTATTTTTTTTCCTAGTTTTTAATGTGTGTGTAACTTATTTCTGAGTTTAGTGTATAGTTTAACTTCCTGCATACTATGAAACAATAAAAGAGGATTAGATGGATCATTTTCTTATCACTCTGGACCTCTTATAAGTGGTATAATGCATCAGAGCATAGTTTATTATGCCAGAGCAAAGGATAACCAGAGTCTAGGTTATTGAAAGAGACACTGGATTAAGTAATCTTGAGAGTGCACCTTTTGAATTTCACCCAGGCTATTTGTAAGGGTAAAGTTATGGGAACTGATGTTGTATAAGTCTGAATGGCAGGCCTTAAGACAGTTGAAAATGATTCACAAAGAAGTAGATTTAGCTCCAAGTAGGAAAAAATGAACCAATATTGTATGTGTATACTTAATATTGAACTGTACTAGGTGTTCTATATACACTGCCTCATGTCCTTATTAAAATACTATTAAAGTATCATGGTCATCAACACTGTATATTCCAAATGATGATAGATTTTAGTGAAGGATCAGCCTATATATTTCATTACACAGTAAATCTGGAAAAAAATCACACAGAAAAGAAAAATGTGAAAAAGAATAAATTATCATTAATAACCTCGCTTTATGGATACAGATGTTACTATCCAGAAGTATATCTTTCAAAATCCTTTTTTATTTCAATGTGATCACCTGTTAAAAACAAATTTGATTTATTTTTATGAAGCATATTACATAGTTCGTTAGAATTCTTTATTTATCTTTACACAGCACAGACCTTTAGAAAGGAACTGAGTTCTGTATTCTAAACTCACCTTTTCACAGGTGAAAAACAAGAGCCACATAGACCCTGGACTGTAACATCCCTCTTATTCCAAAACAGCATCTCTCATTCCCTCAGGCTCTAATGAGGGCACTTGTGCCTCAAAACTTTTGCAAGGTCCCAAGTGCAAAAGCTCTATTTGGCCTCTTCTTTGAATTGCATATTTAGTCATTTTTCTAGCAATCACATTGTGTCATTTACAAATGGGGTCTCATAAATATTCCAGTTTGTACCTTCTTGCATCCAGAGCATTCACATTTGATGGTGTAATTTCATTTTGGTTAAGGAGAATTTTATGCATTCAGGATCCTTTTAGTTCCCAACGTGATTAAACCTGGTGTTGTAGCTAAAAAGCTCTTATAGCAATTTATCATTTGTTGGCTTAAAGAAATTTTCATTACTTCATCCCATGACATGGCTTTCCTTACAAGTTGCAGAACCGATTTTTCACGTAAAGAACTTTATCTTCTCACTCTCTTCTCTGTTACTGCCCAGATCCTTTTTTCATTCCAAATGTGTTTTTTTTTCTTGAGGTAGATCCAAGAGAGTACTTATATGAAAATAAATAAATAAATAAAAAGAGAGGAGGGGGGAGGGAGTTTCTTCATTTCTCCTTCTGAGCCTTGGAATTAATTCTACAGGCTTCCTTAGTCTTTCCATTTGCTGTTCACATTTTTTGTTTTTGCTAAAATACATTCATTAGCAGCTACAAAAGGGGATAAGCCAATCTGTTCACCTGCTTATAAATACAAACAATGGAAATAGTTTCCACTGCCCAAAGACCCATCATACACTTTGATTTATCCTTGGAGCTTGGAATTCTTTAATTTAATGTTTGCAGCCTCTAACTCTAACCTAAAAGATTGTTCATGTTAGTTTATGGAAGAGGATCTTAACGTTTATGTAAATTATCTAGGGTTCAAATTCTGATAGAATAAGCCAGACTTGACTTACCCAAATCTTCAATTTATTAGCACCCTATGATCTTGTTTGCCTCCAAAACACTTGACAGAATTGTTCAGTAGAAGAAAAATGAATGATAAATTGAGATAAGTTTGTGAAATTTATAATATCTATTAATACTCCTATCTCACACTATCACTGAAAATCAAGAGCTGCCTGTATCACAAACTAAGAAATTGTGTGGGATACAGATAATATATGGGGTGTCCCAAAAATGTATACACACACTTTGAATAATTATAAAAGCAAAGTTTAATAGGTGTGTTTTCATTTCCTTTATTTTAATATACTTTCTAATTTCTATTTTGTTTCTCTCTTTAATGTATATATCATTTGGATGTGGGTTAATTAGTTGCCAAATATTTGGGTATTCTTTATAGCTCTTTTTATTACTAATTTCTAATTTAATAACTTATCATGACAGAATGGACTTTACATGGCCGAAATCCTTTCAAATGTATTGAGCCTTGTTTTAATGGCCCTCAATATGTCTATCTTTGTATCAGGTCTGCGTACACTTGAAGAGAATGCATATTTCTGGGTAGGCTATCTATAATGTCAGTTAGATAAAAGTACTTTGTAATCATATTCAAAACTTCTACAACTTTATTTAGTTTCTATCTACTTGTTCTATGAATTCTTGAGGGAGGAGTGTTGAAATCTTCAGCTATGAATTGTGGAGTTGTCTTAGTTGTATCAGAAGCCTCTGGCCTAGACAAAAAGCAACTCTGCAATGCTTTGCAATCATTGTCCTCCCTTTCGAATGCAGGGTCTCCATATTAGTTCACCAGGACTGCCATGGCAGAGTACAGCAGACTGAGCAATGGAAACAACAGAAATGTGTTGTCTCACAGCCCTAATTTAGGAAAAAAAAAATGTTCCCTTGACTTACATTGTACTAGAAAGCTTCCTTGATTTTTTTTCTGACAAACTTTTATTAAAAAGGAAAAGTAACCTTCAGCAGACATCCAGCAGGACTTGACAAAGTTTTGATTGAGGGAAGATTGATTCTCTAAAGTTTGAGTGGTCAGACATGCACTGAATTTGCTGTGGTTCATTGCCGTATCCCAGAAAGGATTTCCAGCCATTCTCGCCTAATGAGCTTATTAGTAAAAGGCTGAAAGGATCACAGATTGTCTATCAGGGAAGATTGTCAGTCACAAGCTGTTAGCAACTCTGCTGTGATTTATACGCCAGGAGTAAGAACAGAGTGGTGCTAAAATGCTGCTTATTATGTCCCACAGCTTGTGCAGTGACACAAATAAAATATGTGGAGCAAAGGTTTAAAGGGAAAAAATAAGTCCTGAAGAAGAAAATCAAAGGAAATTAGACAGAATGGCGCTCTACCACCTCCCATTTCCTTTAGTGGTAATTATAATTCAGAGGAGAAATCAAGGCACCTGCAAAAATAATACCCCAAGTCCAAAATGCTGCTGTAAAGTGTTGTTGGGGGCAAATAATGTCTGCTCAGGTGCTGTTAGCAACAGGTGGAACTGACTTCTGTCCCTGAGAGACTTTTTTGCCCCCTTTGATTAGGAATTATTCTCCATTCTGCAGTCCTTCCTTTGCACCTTAGTTTAGTTTGGAAAATCAGTATTTTGGAGTATTTCTTGTTTGTAGTCAAAAAAGTATCTGACTACAAAATAGATTTGTTGATGAAGATCTCTGAATTGATAAAAAGTTGGCAATACAAACCTATGAACTTGATAATTCTTTCATATTCTATTTTAATTCACGTTCTTACACAAGTAATAGAACTATATTTATATGCTTGTCTTTCCTGACTACGATTAGGGACAGTCTCTAAAATGATGGTCTAAAGTGGAGGAACTACCATAGAAGGGTATCTGGCACATAGTAGATACTCAATATATGTGTGTTGAATAAAATAATAAAGTGGATGAAGATTAAATTTTATTGCCAATGCTTATTCATTATACGTAAAGTGATTTTGGATTTTTTGTTGGTTAAAATGTTTATATAATCTTCTTTAATGAATGGACACATTTCTCTGTCTCTGTTCTCTACACTTACCCTACTGAATTGTTAATCTCCTATCCCATCATAATTTGCTAAATATAAATTCATCTATGCTGCAGTCACATTGATCATACCAGGGAATGATGGAGGTAAAGTGACTATGTCATGATCCATTCACATAATTTACTAGGGAGTATTGGGGGGTGGGGAAGGAAAGCAGGAAACGGGCCTAATTTTCTTGCCAATGTTATTAAGAAATAGGTCTTCAGCCAAATAGATTAATGGTATTTGATAGGAATAGGGTCCTTATTATGGAATATTCTTAAGACGATGGCCCTATTCAAAGATTGCTTATATTAAGTAATACTAATCCAAAAATCTATGAATTTGTGAAACATGATTATCAGGAAAATGTCTAAGCTGAGGTATGAAATGTGGACATTTCATAGACTAAATAGTCTCCGTTGTGTGGTCATAACCCACTCACCTCCTGTGGAGACCTCATCTACTCTGCACCAGAGAACATGTTTTTGATGTTGAAAGGGAGGATGTAGGGAGCTGTCCTCAATGCCCAGACTCTCACCTGCTTTTTCTGAAATCTTGATAACTTATAACCTTGGAGTTATTAGTAAATGCACCAACCTTCATGGTGGGGTTCAGGGTCTGAAGGAGGGGCCGACGCACAAATGAAAATGCTATATAAGAAATATGAATTTAGAAGGTATTGGGGGCCAGTGGAGCCTCTTTCTTGAAAAGACATGAATTTGTGAAACATGATTATCAGGAAAATGTCTAAGCTGAGGTATGAAATATGGACATTTCATAGACTAAATAGTCTCTGTTCTGGCCTGATCCACTATTTATTTACTTGAATGCACATTTTCCCTTTAGCAGTGCATACAGGAATATTAAAGGTAAAGTTTGGTAAACAGAAAAAGGCTTATCAGGTTAGGGAATTGCCTTGAGCCACCACTATCTCAACAGACGAGGTGCTTATTAGCATCAGCCCTGCTAATGCCCAAGGTCCATCGGCCTTCCACATTCCTTGGTGCACTCTCGTGACAGTATTGGCAAGAGGTGGCTTCCTGCAAAAAGCTTGATCTTATTTATGTGTTGTAAAGTGTGATTTATCTGAGTTGACAGTAAGATTCTTTATGCTAAATCAATGCTAAATTTTTGCTTTTATTATTATTTATTACTGCCTTGGTAAAGCAAACAAATAAAATTCTGTAGTTCCAGAACATCCACTGACATGTTCTTGAAAATCTTTCCTCCAACATTCTCCTACGTCAGTCTTCTAATTGGGTAAAACTTGTTCACTCCCAGTCCTGCAAGGCACTTTAGATATTCCCACCCCTGCATTTTGTTGGCATTCTCCAACCAACCTTCCTTCTCAACAATTACAATTTAAAAGTAATCTCTACACTAAGCTAATATCTACCAACCTCCTCAACCACTCCCTACCCACACACCCTCACATTTCAAACAAATCAATTTATCTTCAAATTTAAAATGGGAAACATTGAAAGTTTAAAATGGAGCTAATTTTTTAAGGAAATTTGGGTAGAAAAATCTTATAAATGGCAAAAGTGCATGAACGTGACTATATAAAAATTTAAAACTTCTGTTGAAAAGAACAAATAAGCCCCCAAGAAGAGACTGGGAAACCATTTGTGAAGTATATAATACATAAATACAGTTCCTACTCTATAAATACCTCTCACAACTCTGTAAGGAAAATGTGCAAACCATGTGAAGAGGCAAAGCACAAAGAAAAATAATCTAAATGACAAATAAATATGGAAATGGTTATATATAATCTTTCTTGACATTAATACCATGAGCCACAGGTTCTCCTAAGAAATTTGAAAACAAAACAAATTTTGACTATACAACTCGGAAGAGGAGTTCAGGGAACAGATATTAATTATAGATGTGTAAGTAATAGAACCTTTTAAATTTAATGAAACTCATCAAAATTTAAATATGTGCATTTCATTTACCAATTTTGAAAATTCTACTCCCAGGATACATAATCAATATCATAACCATAATGCATATGCACTAGATGTTTATTGAAATGTTTACAATAATACAAAATTAGAAATGCCTTAAATATAAATCAAGTGGTTATAATTAAATATATTGCAGCATATAAATTGGAGGTTAATGCATATCTTAAAATATATGATAGAGTGTAATTATATATATGAAAAGACATCCTGTTCATTTTTAAAGATTACTAATCAGTATGTTGAATAACCTATTTGTGAAATATATGTATGTATATAATTTATGACATAATTATAGAAAGTACACACACAATCACATACACAATATAGGTTGAAGATATTCACCAATATTTCCAGTGGCTCTCTGTGATATATGTATTTACTGAAACTTTCAATGACTATACATTTTTCTTGTATCTAATATTTTTAGATAGATAATATGTTTTATTTTTATAATGGTAGAAAAAATTATGTATTTGCTATATTTTTTTTCTTTATTAGTTTATCAAAACACACATTCATCTCACCATTATGTCGTATGATATATATGAAGCCAGTTTAAGAGCAGGAATAAAATGGCTCAGTGACCCCCACTCCTCCTCTAGCCTGTAACAGTAAAAGGTTGGTCACGAAGCTTGGTCCTGTGGGACTGAAAACAGTCTCCACTGCAGATATTAGATTTCCTGTTAAAACAAGTCATTGACAAGACCTGTCTAAGTGGTAAGAAAAATAAAGACAACAATCCAGGAGTGCTCAGAGGAAGACTGAAAACAGCTAATGCTCTTTTCTCCAGGCCATTTCCGTTATAAGAGCTGTTAGCCATTACTGTGGCCGTGGTCAGTAATTGTCATTGGGCACTTGGCAAGGGTCTTTGTTAGAAAGCTTTCCTTTAAATATGGTCAATAAAAGTCTGTATTATTAATGCAGAGGCTTAGAATTCTCCGAAATCACTAAAAAGAAACAACCAAAAATGAATGAGCAAATGATTGAGCCAACAACAAAATAAAGAGACGAGAGCTGAAAATCCCAGTGCAGTGCATTAAGTGACAGCTTCATCATGGAACACAGTGATAAAGTCTAGACAAACCCATAATAGAAAAAGAAAAAGCAAAGGAAAGGAGAAAAATAGAGATAAGAAAAAGAAAACAAATTCATTTTGAACTGAAGCTATTATAGTTAATTGCATTAATACCATCTGACTAAAAGTACTGTGGATTTCTGTCTTTATAAGTAACTAGAAGCCCAGTGCATGAATTTGTGCACCAGTGGGGTCCCTGGGCCTGGCCTGTAGGATGAGGCTGAAACCAGCTCTGTGAAATCCCCTGAAGGGTCCTGGATTGCGAGAGGGCACAGGCCAGGCCAAGGGACCCCACCGGTGCACGATTGGGTCCAGGGAGGGACATGGGAGGTTGGCCAGCTGGGAAGGAACAGCGGGAGGGCTCTAGGGCATGTCCAGCCCATCTCACTCAGTCCTTATTGGCCAGATCCCAGCAGCAAGCTAACCTGCTGGTCGGAGCTTCTGCCTCCTGGTGGTTAGTGCACATCATAGCAAGCAGTTGAGCAGCCTTAGCAAATCATTAGCATATTACGCTTTGATTGGTTGAATAGCTGACTGGATAACTGGACACTTAGCATATTAGGCTTTTATTATATAGGATTATGCATAAATAGACTGTGAAAAAGTGTTTTAAAACTCATTTTTTGTTTAAGTTCAGAAATACAAAACCTTTCTAAGTAGTTTTATCCTATATAATAAAGAGGTAATATGCAAATTAACCCTCACACTGTCACAAGATGGCTGTACCCACAGCAGAGGCAGGGTTCCCGTAACATAAGATGGCTGCGCCCACAGCGGAGGCGGGGTGCTGTAACGAGCCGTAATGAGCCGTAATGAGCAATCAGCAGGGACCTGAGGCTGCGTAGCGCCTGGTGGGGTGGGAGACCTGAGGCTGCGCCCCCTGTCCAGCGGGGTTTGACAGGGGACCTCAAAGCACACATGCACCCCCTCCACAGCCCAGGCCGGGGGACCTGAGGCTGCGCCCTCCACCCAGCAGAACTTCTGTGCTGGAGACACCCTTATCACTGGTATCACTGGGAGGAATTGATTCAAAATACAAAGGAGCAAAAAACACAAACCAGAAAAGCAAAAGGAAAAAAGAATATAAAAATATGAAGATAGTGCAAGGAGCCTATGGGACAACTTCAAGCGTACCAACATTCGAATTATGGGGGTGCCAGAAGAAGAGAGAAAGCAAGATATTGAAAACCTATTTGAAGAAATAATGACAGAAAACTTCCCCTACCTGGTGAAAGAAATAGACTTACAAGTCCAGGAAGCACAGAGAACCCCAAACAAAAGGAATTCAAAGAGAACCACACCAAGACACATCATAATTAAAATGCCAAGCACAAAAGACAGAGAGAATCTTAAAAGCAGCAAGAGAAAAACAGTTACCTACAAGGGAGTACCCATACGACTGTCAGCTGATTTCTCAACAGAAACTATGCAGGCCAAAAGGGAGTGGCAAGAAATATTCACAGTGATGAATAGCAAGAACCTACAACCAAGATTACTCTACCCAGCAAAGCTATCATTTAGAATTGAAGGTCAGATAAAGAGCTTCACAGATAAGAAAAAGCTAAAGGAGTTCATCACCACCAAACCAGTATTATATGAAATGCTTAGGGCATCCTTTAAGAAGAGGAAGAAGACGAAAAAGGTAAAGATAAAAATTATGAACAACAAAGTGACAACAAATATATATCAACAAGTGAATCTAAAAATCAAGTGAATAAAAAATCTGACGAACAGAATTAAACTGGTGAATAGAATAGAATCAGGGACATAGAAAGGGAGTGGACTGACAATTCTGGGGGAAGGAGGTGTTGGGGGTGTGGGAAGAGACTGGACAAAAATCATACACCTATGGACGAGGACAGTGGGTGGGGGGGTAAGGGCAGTGGGTGAGGTGGGAACTGGGGGGAGGGGAGCTATGGGGGGGAAAAAGAGGAACAACTGTAATAATCTGAACAATAAAGATTTATTTTTTTTAAAAAAGAATATTTTATGTTAATTTAAAAAATATTTCCTCTAATTCCCTTTTAATGTGCATGAATTTCATGCACCAGGTCACTAGTACCTTAATAACAGAATTGGCTAATCAAGGTGCTGGATTCCACTGGGGGGCATCAAGTGAGAAGCCCTTGAAACTTCCTACCAAATGTGCTGATGTCTAGCTGAACAAGACGCAGCTAGAGTTATAAGTGTGATCCTCCAGATGAGATACTGTAAGCTCCAGGAGTAAGCACAATTATGTCCCTTAACGATCTAGTATAGTACCTTTATTATTATTGTTATTATTATTGTTATTATTACAGATAGTAAGAGAGAGGGAAAAGAAATAAATGTTCAGTATAGATAGATCCTCCATATATTTATGTCCTTATTTCAGAAGTACAGTGGGGCCTTGACTTACGAGTTTAATTCATTCCGTGACGGAGCTCGTAACTCAAATTACTCGTATGTCAAATCAAAAAGTGAAGGAGTGAGACACGTGATGCTGGGCTGATGTTGTGGCGTTCACTGTGACATTCACTGTGCCAACTAGCGGTGGGGTATCTGAAGCTGGCTCGTAACCCGAATTTTAGCTCGCAACTCAAAGCAAAAAATCGGCCGAGAGACGGCTTGTATCTCGAAAAACTCGTTAGTTGGGACACTCGTAAGTCAAGGCCCCACTGTAATTTAAATCAAGTACATTCCACAGTATATTGGAAATAAGTTTTTTTATCTGTATTAATTGTTCTTTTCAAATACCTGCAAATATGTTTTCTTTATTCTTCCACCAAATTTATCTACTTACTCTCAAATAACCAGAGTAGCTGTTTTCATCAATGTCAGAGTCACAGCCTAATTTCAAATTCAGATTTTCAGCCAAACTCTGAGGTTGTAGATTTCATCACTTCTCTTACATTTGTTATTCAAGTATATAATAATCTTGACATTGTTTCATGTATGTTTTATGAAAACTTTTGCAGGAAGAAAGAATTAATATACTGACACTAATTTTGTATGAGAAATGCTAATTTAACACATCATCAAACTATTCAGGTTAAAGATAACCTTAACAGCCATTACGTGCACAATGATTTTTTTTCATTATAAATTTCTGTAGATGTTTAAAATCTTTGTAACTGCTGCTCATCTCATGTAGATATAGAGAAATCATATAAGCATTATCATAAGATGTTCATAAATTAAAAATATATGTGGTTTAGTTATATTTGGTTGAAATGTTTTCTCTTTACCAGTCCCAGCCTCCACAGTGTGTAAAATGTGCTAGAAAGAAAGAACCAGGGTGAGCTAATGGACTTCACTTCTAATGCCAAAGACTGACAGTGACCAGAAGCTCTGCAGAAATCATGATCTTGAAGTTTCTAAAGTAGAGAATAGGTTACACTTCCTTTCATCTACCAGAACCCTGACAGCTGGTATTTAGACCCCAGAACTGGGAGAAAAAATCCATTTCCGTTGCTTAAGTCACCCAGTCCGTGGCATTTTGTTATGGCGGCCTTGCAGACTAACTAAAGTTTCAAAATTTATTTCACTTAATAATTGCTTCTTATCATATGCTGCATTCTGTTATGCTGAAACTAAAAAAGGTAGTCAGTTTTAAATCCATGTGCTCTCGAAAATGTGGAGGAATTAAATGATACTCTAGTATATATAATCAGATTCAACATTTCCTTTAGTTTGATAGGAGGGAAATAGATGAAGTTGGAGTGTAGCATGTTTGTCCTGAACTGGCATGGTATTTTCATAAGCACCATATATAAAATGTATTCCTTCACATACTTGCTGTTTTCACAACTGGAAATTATATACAACATATAAAAGTCAACTTGGAGGGAAAAGGTAACAATTTAAAACTCTGTAGGAATAGGATCAAGAAAGTGTCACAGGCCTGAAGTAATTTAAGAAGTAGTTTTTGGTCCCTTAAAATCAAAGCTCCATGTAGGAGGTTAACTTTGTGGTTTTGCCAATGTTTCTGCAGCTCCCAGAATAGTGCCCATGCAGGGGGCACTCAGGAAATATTTATCAAATGAACTGATTCTTTTCATTTCATTACTTATGTGAACACATTGATAAAAAATAAAAATCAAGTTAGAAATATCGTTTCCCATTCATGTTTTATGAAATTATTCATAAACTTATTCAACATTAGAGTTTCTTCATCTGTAACCCACTCTTTGAGTCATGTAATCAATATCTTCATATTAGTTTTAGTTGCATTCAAATTATTTGAGGGTCAGCATTTTTCAGAGACATGTTTTTTTGTTTTGTTTTGTTTTGCCCCTGGAAATATTTCCCCAGATAACAGAATATCCAGTTACATAGAATGAGGATGGAATCAGTTTTTTCTCCT
>NW_005871084.1:7085060-7215229 GCF_000147115.1 Myotis lucifugus
CTCCGAATTCTGTTTCTTTGTTACTAATGTTGTGGCCCCACCCCATAACAAAGAAACAGAATTTCCGGAGGATGAGGCCCAGAAATCAGGATTTTAAAAAGATTCCCAGGTGATTCTAATGTGCAGCCAAGGTTGAGAACCACTGTTGTAGATGGTTATGTGTGATCACCACGTGATGCTAATTATATATATCGTAAATCATATGCATGATAACCCCTAGTGTGTTGCTTTTCAAGTGATTGTTATAAGACTTGTCCATAGTGACATCCAACACTTTTTATTGTGCAGCTATATACCAAAAATAATTACTCCAACTTTTTGAAATTAGTTTACTTTTTCATATAATTTAAAGTCAACTCTGAACATATCAAAAAATTGTGTTTTCTTTAAAAAACACATTCATTAACATAATTTTAGACCAATGTCAATTTTTCAAAATGTACATTTTCCAAAAATGTACTTTGTCTTTCAGAACAGAGTGTTTGAGAGGACAGTACTATAATATGTCCTTTGTGAGAATTTGAATATAAGTTTTTCCCCCAAGGGATGACTTTGTGGGAAAAATAATTAGTTTTAAAATATTAATAACAATAGTTTAATACTTTATTAATATAATATTGTATTTATATTACATTCTTCAATATAATATAAAATATTAATAAGACTATGTTAATGCCATATTAATAAATATGTATTAATCTAGTCCAGCAATTTTATTTTGTTATTATTCTTTTACATTTCTTTCTTTTCTATGTACAGATTTCTCTCCACTTCTCTCTTACTTTGCTCATATTTTTTTGCTCTAATAGTACCTTTCTTGTTCAACTTTGTTTTTTAACCCTATGTATAGTTACCATATACTCTGTTTCTATTTAGGAGCATGAGTATATGTTATCTACTGTGTTAATCTCTCTAATTATCTTGCAGTATTAGTAGTTTGCCTAATTTGTATAAGCTGATGAGAATTCTCCTTTAAGAGAAATCTAACTACAGTGTGGCCAACATTCCTAATTTCCTGCATGACATTAAGCTTCCGGTCTTAGTTGGGGACACTGCTTCCCAGTTAGAGATCATCTTCTCTGTCTGTGTAGATGGGTTCAGTCCACATGACTAAGTTTAGACTCATGGGATATGTCTAAGGGTGATCTTTGCAACTTAAGGAACTTCTCAGTGATGTCCCACTCATCACAGATTTCCTCTTTCCAAAAGTCTGGAATGTGGAGGCTGGCGAGGCAGGATTAGTGATATGGATAACTGTGAGCTCCAGGAAGTGATGTAGCAGAGGGCAGAGTGGAGCCTTAGTCTCTACATGACCTCCTAGAGCAAGTGTGCTCTGCAACCTGGACTACTCCCTTCTGGATGTTTTTGTTTGTAGCAAGAAATGTAATTCGATCTAATTCAGTGACACCATTACTACAACTTAGTTTGTATCCTTATACACCATACATGAATGGGAAGAAAAAACAACATACATTCCATTTGGAAAATTTCAGGAAACAGAAATGAGTCATTCTGAGCTTAGGTTTTGTTGTTAGACAATTTTAGTCTTAATTCCAGTTTCACCCTCACTAGCTGTTGAATTTAACTGTGAACAAACAAATCTATGCAAGATAAAATCTAAGTGATTTTATTGTGAAAATATGAACTATAAAACTACTTAGAAGACTGCAATACTTTTCATTGAGAGGGAAATGCCTATAAAAATATTTTTTGTTCTTCAGAGGTTCACTGATCATCATATGGTAAAGCATGTTTCTACAAATCTGCACATGTTAAATCCATGGAGACACCCTTGTCTAAACTGTTTGAAAATATACTAAGGGGATTATTTCAAAAGGTTTGGAGCCATTAGTTTAAAATATGCAAATATGTATGTATGTTTTCTAATTCACAAAATTCACAAGAACAGTGAACATCAGGGAATAAAAAGGCAATTACACTAAACAAAATAAGTAATGTTGATATTAAAACTAAGCATTAAAATTAAATCAGATTTAGAATTTAAATTGTTTATACTAAATAATTATTATACTAAATTTCCCCTTGGGGGAAATTATTACTAAAATTTATTTTTTCAATATGAATGGAGCATATTTTATCACACTGGTCATTTTATAAAATCTATTCAAACATTTTAATCATCTACACTAATAAAAGACAAAGATGCTAATTGACTGTACCTTCGCCATGCCCACCAGCCAATCAGAGCGACTATATGCATATTAACCCAACCAAGATGGCAGCCGGCAGCCACGGAGCTGGAGCAAGCAGGAGGCTTGGTTGCCCGGGCGATGGAGGAAGCCAAGCTTCCCGCCAGCCCTGAGCCGGCTGTGGCTTCTGCTCATGGCAACAAAGTTTCAATTATAGAAGACAAATAAATCCCAGATACCTGCTTCCAGCCAGCCTCAACTGGGAGCTTGGGTGGCTAGGGGTTGTGCCCAGCCTGCAAACAGCCATCAGCCCCCTCACCCAGGCTGGCCACACCCTCATGGGGTGAGGGTCCCCGCTGCGGGGCTTAGCCAGCCTGAAAATGGCCCTCAGCCCCTCACCCAGACTGACCAGGCACCAAAGAAGGACCCCCCACCCTAAAGGGGCTGTGGCCAGCCTGCAAACAGCCATCAACCCCTCACCCAGGCCGGCCAGGCACCCCAGCAGGGACCCCCACCCTGAAGGGGCTGTGGCCAGCCTGCAAACAGCCATCAGCAACTCACCCAGGCTGGCCACACCCTCATGGAGTGAGGTTCCCTGCTGGGGGGCTTGGCCAACCTGCAAACAGCCATCAGCCCCTCACCCAGGCTGGCCAGGCACCCCAGCGGGGACCCCCACCCTGAAGGGGCTGTGGCCAGCCTGCAAACAGCCATCAGCCACTCACCCAGGCTGGCCACACCCTCATGGGGTGAGGGTACCCGCGGGCTTGGCCAGCCTGCAAACTGCCATCAGCCACGCACCCAGACTGGCCAGGCACCCCATCTGAAGGGGGTGTGGCCAGCCTGAAAACGACCCTCAGCCCCTCACCCAGGCTGGCCAGGCACCCCGGGGTGAACCCCTACACTGAAGGGGCTGTGGCCAGCCTGAAAACAGCCATCAGCCCCACACCAAGGCTGGCCAGGCAACCCAGGGGGGACCCCCACCCTGAAGGGGCTGTGACCAGCCTGCAAACAGCCGTCAGCCCCTCACCCAGGCTGGCCAGGCACTCCTATATAATAAAAGGGTAATATGCAAATTTACCCTAACAGCAGAGTGACTGGGAATGACTGGTAACTATGACACACACTGACCACCAGGGGGCAGATGCTCAATGCAGGAGCTGCCCCCTGGTGGTCAGTGCGCTCCCACAGGGGGAGCTCTGCTCAGCCACAAGCCAAGTTGATGGCTGCCAGTACAGTGATGGTGGTGGGAGCCTCTCCCGCCTCCTCAGCAGCACTAAGGATGTCTGACTGCAGCTTAGGCCTGCTCCCTGCTGGCAAGTGGACATCCCCGAGGGCTCCCGGGCTGCCAGAGGGATGTCTGACTGCCCACTTAGGCCCAATCCCTACAGGGAGTGGGCCTAAGCCAGCAGGTGGTCATCCCCCGAGGGTCCCAGACTACAAGAGGGCACAGGCCGGGCTGAGGGACCCCCCCCCCCAAGTGCACAAATTTTTGTGCACCAGGCCTCTAGTTAATATATAAAATAAAATAATTGAAATTAAAATATATGGAATCTTATTCTCATTTTCTTAACAATTCCATGTTTATATATATTTAATGTGTATAATATGTGTATACTGCTACAGATAGGGAAGGCAATTTATAATTATCAAGGAATTACAACTGATCCTTATTATTAAATTTTATTATTGATTGAAAAGCCCTGCTTAGCTTTATAATCTTGACAGGTTTTATATGTTCTCTCTTCCAATCACACTCATCAAAGGAGTAAATAGTACAATGAATAAAACACTTAAGAAAGCATACAGAGCTATAATTTGAAAGAATCGTTAATTCTTGTTTTGCTTTAACTTGGGATTCTATTCAGTCAAAGGGGACATGGTGAAGCTCTCACTTGTGTCAATAAGTGTATTTCAAGATTCTGGACCTGGAGAGTATTATGCTAAGCAAAATAAGCCAGTCAGAGAAAGACAAATACCATATTATCTCACTAATTTGTTGAATTTAATGAACAAAATAAACTGACAAACAAAATAGAACCAGACACATGAATACATGTAACAGACTGACAGAAGTCAGAGGAGAGGATGGTGGTGGGTGAATGGATGAATGAAGGTGAAGAGATAAGCCAGAGAATATGTATGCACTAGAGGCCCGACGCACAAATTTTGTGAAAGGGGCTCAGCCCCGCCACCATGGTGACTGCCTTGGCCCCCACCCGCAGTGGCTGCTGCCTCTGTCTCGCCCCCTGCTGCCTCAGCTTCCTCCAGAAGGATGCCTGGTCTAATTAGCATATTACACTTTTATTATTATAGATAGCCTATGGACACAGGCAACAGTGTGGCGATGGCCAGAGGGAGGGCTGAGTGGAGGTGAGCAAAGAGGAGAAGAACAGGGAGGGTGGGGGCATCTCTAATAGTATCCTATATAATAGAAGCCCAGCAACCAAAATGGAGGAACAACCAGAATGGCCACAATGACAAGAATGACCGACCATAGCCCCTAGCTCGGCTGGCCCTACCCCCCAGCAGGGACCCCCACCCTGATTGGGAGCCCCCATCAGGGCAGGCCGCCGGCCCCCACCCATGCACCAGACCTCTATAGAAATATAAAACCCTACCCTTCCACCACTCCAACCAACCTGCCAAAGGCTCCTGAAACTACAAAATTAGATCACTGATTCAAGCTAGCAGTTCAAAGTATAAAGACTCCTTCACACGTGAGGAATTCGTAACTTTCTCCTTCCCCTTGGACTCCGTGTCTCAGAGGAGGTGTGCACGGTGTGGACACGTAACCGAAAGCTCAGGAAAATCACTCTTTTGGGGTCCTGTGGCACATGCAGGCAGAGACAAACTGATCACCAAAAACCAAGCACCAGACTCTGTCCCTTCCTCACCCGCGGCCTCAGCTCCAAAGAGGCATTCCCTGTGGCAGGATACAAGGACGGGAATGCTCAGGAGGCCAAGATAATAGAAACCTAAGGACCCAGATGCTGGGGTCCATGCCACCAGGGCCTGCTCAGCACAAGGCCAAGAGGAGCTCTGACCAAGTTCTGGTCCAATTTCTAACCGGTGCGACCTGCCATCCCAGGGCCACAGCACGTGCTGGAATGTGTAATCATGGGGGCCGCTCTTAAGGTGGAGGGCTCACCCCAACCCCTGGGCCCCAGGGGCTCTCCGCCTGTGTGCCCTTCCCTCAGGCGCTCAACTCCAGCTGTGCCAGCAAAGCCCCTTTGCTGGGGCAGGATCGCAGGGGGAAGTTCGGGAGAGGGGTGGCCAGCCCAGCCTCAGCTGTGGCTGTTTGCACAATGTAATTAGCTCTAATTATCCAGGGCTTTCAGTTCGCAGACTCCCGGGGCCTGGGAGCTGTTCCCAAGGTGAACGTGCCCACGGAGCTGCTGCTCCCCCAATGAGCCCTCTCACCAGGCCGGGAAGCTCTGTCCCCATCCACAGTACGCTGTACCATGTGTCTGTCTCTCCCTGTGCATCTCTCTCCCTGTTCCTTGCTCTCTGATCCTGTTTACTCATTCCCCATGTTTTGCTGGGCCTTTTGTCTCTGTCTCTCATCGGATCTCTGTCTGTGGAGAACACCCTGCTGCCCCCGCAAAGGAACACACACCAGCAGAATCTGCCCTTTCAATAAAAAATGACTAGTGGGAAACAAAGTGAATTAAAAAGCATTAACTTAAAAATAATCCATGTGTCTGCAAATGTGTCCCAAATGGCAGCACTTTGGCGGGGGTGGCAGGGGCAGGGTGTGTTGGTCACATGTTCTGGAGCCTCAGACACAAAGTGTAGGGGGCTCAGCACCTCGCTATGGACCTCTCCCACTAGCCACCTGGGATTGCAGGGTCTGGGGAAGGGACTTAGTCTATACTCACCTTTGCAGACCCCCACCTGATTCTGTAGACCCTTTACCCTTTTCTGGCATCTGCTGGTCACTCTTACTCCCCCAGTACCTCCAAACCTTCCTATGCTGACCCCAACTCTCCTTCTGCACCAGCGCTCCCCCCCATACACACACAGATTTCACCCTCACCCTCCCCTAGCCCCCAGTCTTCTACCACAGACTTCTTCCTGCCCTGCCCCACCTCCATTCTGCCCTCCTGCCCCAGACCACCCAGCAGCCCTGGCTCCAGGAGAAATGGTTAGAACAAAGCTTTCCTTGGCCGGAAGAGACTCTCCAGGGAGCTGCATGCAGAAAGGCGCTCCCAGTCCTGTACCTGCAACTGCTCTGTCCTGCCAGATGCCAATCAGAAATTGTGTCTCTGGAGACAGAGGGTAGCAGAAGTAGGTTGCTGTCCTTTGAAGCTCCTCATCAGGAGGAAACTCTCCCTCCCCCCCGCAAAAAAAATTTACCCTGCTGCCTCCCTTATCACTTTCAGCAACCCTCCTTTGCCTCTTTCCCTGGAAGTTGAAGGATTGGAGCACATCTATATATATAAAAGAGTAATATGCAAATTGACCTAACGGTGGAAAACCAGAACGACTGCTCAACCAGTTGCTATGAGGTGCACTGACCACCTCTCGGTCCCTCCCCTTGGCCAGCAGGCTCCAATTCCCCAATGGTGAACGGGGAATCAGGGGTGGGTGGCAGTAGGGGGGCAGGGCTGGCTGCTGGCAGCTGGGGAATATGGCCCTGATCACGGACCAGGCCTAAGGACTGTACCCATGCACAAATTTCATGCACCAGGCCTCTAGTGAACAATAAAAAGAAAATATTCCCACTTTTTTCTTTCCAAACAATGGAAATTAATTAACACCTTTTTAATTTTCTTCATGCTTGCAATTTTTTTTATATACAAAATTAATTGCTTCAAAATATATTAGTCATTCTCAGCATATTGGGACTTGAATACCATTGAAATCGTTTTAAAGAGTGTATTTGGCATATTTGAAATTAGGAAATCTGATGTCAAAATGGAAAATGTTTGGCCAAATAATAGAAGTCATTTTATAATAGAAAGAATTGTTTTGTTTTGTACTTTGTTTTTCATTTTAGAAGACAGGGTTGTGATGAATAATTTAATAGATATTAAAATACAATTGATTAGCTTAAATTATTTTAATTTCTAGAGTTGACTTTTGCTGTATTCTCCACTTTTAGTTACATCTCTAGCTAAAAGTAAACTTCCAATATTGAGTTTTGTGTTCAACCTAGCAATATTGACTAAACTTAATTTTACCTTTTATATATGCTATTTCTTTTATATATACTATTTCTGATCTTAAAAACAGCTCTTAGATTAGCTGGGGAATAAAATCTTCCTTGTTCAATCTTTCTGCAGTGACAGAAAGACTGGACTATCTATGCTGCCAATCTATGGGCCATATTATGACATAACTGAAGGATCAAACATTTTAAACACTTTAATAATAAAGCAGTGATTCTCATTATTTTGATACATTCTCCAGGCTATTTCTGGCTTTGTCCCGAAAGTTCATACCTGTGAGCTGGTGCCAGGGGAGTCTGTTTCCTAGGTCCGTGGGCATCTCAGACAGCCACAAGCTTCCTCTCACTAACCTGTATGCCTGTCTCTGCCCAGATGGTTTCCCTCCTGAGAGAAATGAAATTAACTAGGGCCATGCTTTCCCTCAGCCTGATGACAGTAAGAATTAAGCTCCCTCCCTCCAGAGAGCACTGGTTCTATGGAAAAGCTTTCTCACTCTGTCTATGTGTGCTGTCATCTAGTTCAATTAAATCCCCAGCTTTTCACTTTTTTGCTTTAATGAAGTGTCACCCTTCACCTCTCTCCACACCATAACAACTACAGCTCTGAGTAATTGACCTCTTCATACCTGAGCCTACCTCTAAAGGCTACTTGATTCAGGAGAGGACCTCCATCCTTTGGGGATTCACTCTTATATTCCAGTTGGCTTAAGCCTAGCCCTCAACCTACACTGGAAATGAAGAAGAATTAAAACAAGAAAAATTATTTTTCAGTAGATCTAAAATCAAAATATTGATTGCTGTATAATTAATATGTGCACTCAGAGCCATCACTTTTATTTCATTACAAGTCTAAAAGATTTGAATTGACTCTATTTTTTGCATATACTTCATGCCTTATTTCTCCTAAGTGCATGAATTAAGTGCACCACACTTCCCATTCATGTCCTTGAAGGACACTCCTGAGAATAAACACACAGTTGCTTTACTTTGTTTATTAATTATCTTCCTCTTAAGGGAACGGAACCACATACCATCCATATTGCATAAGCACTGCTTTATTTGCAAACCTTTATGAGATTTTCATTTAATAAACCTTGATACATTTTGCAGTTGGTGATATTAATAGCCACAGGGGAGCAACTACAGTGGGTCATGTTTGATGGACCAGTGACTCCCAGTTCAGTGCCACCCCTGAGCATCCCTAATTATCACACAACTCTAGTGAAATTCTAAAATGACTCTCAGAAGAAAATTAATTTTAATTAGTCTCAATTTTGAAAAATACATCCTGCACACCATTTTTCATGGCTGAAATACTCGCAATCAAATATGGAATGTTGCAATGCCGATACTGTATCCCTGGCACGCAATTCGATTGCACAAACGTGGTTTGAGCACCTGCTCTGGACAGGGTCATGAGTCAGGCCCAACAACTGCTCAGAGTACAATCACCACTATGGAGAACTTGAACTCTTATGTGGGACATAAGCATATAAATAATTAAGTAAACCATGAGAAAATTAATTTTCCAATAACAAGCTTTGCCATGGGAGAGCTGAGGAAGGAACAATTAATTCTGGTGGAACATATGAAATAGGGCCTTGAGCAGGAGGAATTCAAGTAGCATCAGGCCTTGAGAAGTAAGCAACATGCTGGTGGGTTAATAATAGAGGGTGGGCACTTTGGGAAGGGCACCTGTTCCCCAAGAGGAGCAAACACAAAGGCCCAGGGAAGTAAAAAGAGTATGAGTTAGAAACCTGTGAAAATATAATGATTTTGTCTTTTAAAACTAATATGAACCATGTGTATGATAATTAAAAATCAAATATATTTCTCCCTCCCACCGCATAATTTTAGCCAATGCTCAATTTGATTGCAAATGTTCTGAAATCTGGGTATGAGTTCTTGTTGACAGTGTAAGTGGAGGTGTCAATTATTAATATTATTAAATGTATTATTATTAATTAATCATTAAAAATTTGCCTTGAGTATCTGCCACGTGCATGACATCATGACAGGAGCTATTTATTTTAAACTAGAGGCCTGGTGCACAAAATTCGTGCATGGGGGGGGGGACGTCCCTCAGCCTGGCCTGTACCCTCTCGCAATCCAGGACCCCTCAGGGGTTGTCTGACTGCGGGTTTAGGCCCGATCGGACATCCCTCTTGCAATCTGGGACCACTGGCTCCTAACCGCTTGCCTGCCTACCTGTCTGATCGCCCCTAACCACTCGCCTGCCTACCTGATCACCCCTAACTGCCTCTGCCTTGACCCCTGCTGCCAAGGCTTTATCCGGAAGGACATCTGGAATGACATCCTGAAGGTCGTTCAGCTGTCTGGTCTAATTAGCACGTTACACTTTTATTATTATAGATAAAAATAAAACTCCACATGATCACCTCTGACTTCTCATTCTTTCCCTTTTTCATCTATATTCTCACTCGTACTTTTAAACACAGATTGCTCCTCTGCATACATTACTCTTGCCTATATATTCCTTCATTCTGACAAAGTGTCATATTTGGTTGAGAAAGAAGCCAAGATACATTGCAGAAAGAAGGAATATTAGTCATATGTGTGTGTGTGTGTGTGTGTGTATATATATATTTCATTAACTCATATTACGTATGGTTGTATATTGACTGTTATCAACAAAATAGACATAGACCCCTGCCCATAGGAGTTTACTCTCTTGCTGGTGTGTGTGTGTGTGTGTGTGTGTGTGTGTGTGTGATGGATATGTATGATCTCCACTCAATTGTATTCATCCCAAAGAAAGGGAGGGGGGACTGGTTTTCCCAAAGGAGAGAAAGCCAGGGAGAACATGTATCACAATGTCCTTTAAAACTTAGGACTACTAATGTGGAATATGTTGATTAGGTAGCAGTCAAAGGAAGGCAAGCTTTGGCTAAATAGATAAAATGAATTACCAATTGTCAAAGCTCTGAGTCAATGGTAAATGGAATTTTGTAAAATAATATGTCTACTGCTATAATATACACAGAGCATTCACAGTCACAGGCAGAGGTACTGGAGCAGGGATTCCTCCAGTTTTCTCATTTGGAAATTGGTTTTTATTACCCGAATACAGTTACATAGCAATCTCACATGTTAACCCATTATGTCATTGGTATGACCATTCCATGAGGCTGGTTTATACATACTTAGGATATTTCTCTCATAGTCAGTTTGTGGTATTGCTAGCATGCAGCCCAGTTTCTAACAATCCCAGAATGGGATCAGTCCCTGAAGGCCCCTCCCACATTGACTTTTGGGTTGGCATACTCTGTCCAGCCTGCTAACTCTTTATGTAAATAATGTTTTGTAGGGACTTGACTGTTTACATTTGTGTATGTTTTGTCTACAGCAGAGTTGACTGGTTATGAAAGAGATGGTATGCCCACAACATCAAACATTTTTTTTATCTGGCATTTACAAATCATGTTTGCTGACCTCTGCTGTAAACCACATCTCAGTGCTGCCTCCTGCATTCTTTTCTCATTCTCATTCCAGAATATCATCCAGTACTAATGCTTCCAAGTGCTTAGGACACTGTTGTTAATGTAGTTATTAAATATGAAATATAGATCAATGTGACATTTCTTTGGTTCATCATTATGTTACTAGTCACCTGGTACATGAATTCATGCACATTGAAAGGAAATTAATTAGAATAAATATTTTAATATCACTATTCACCCTTTCTCTATAATAGAAGTGTCAGAAATGAAAGAAAAGTAATAAAATGTATATGAAAATAATATATAAATTGATTAATAAATAAACAATAACATGATATAACAACAACAAAGATAAAAACAACATTGAGAAAAACAATGACCGATAAATTGATTAAACTTATTCTAATATCTCCTTGTACACCACATTAAGAGTAAAAACACTTTCAGAATGCTTGACTAATTTCCCATGTGATGAAGTATTTACAACTTTAACTTTAACGTCACACGCTCTTCGAACTCGAGAGAAAGCAATATATAACTGACCATGTCCCAAAACATGTTCAGGTAGGAATATTCCTACTCTGTCTAGAGTTTGTCCTTGTGATTTATTAATAGCCATCGCAAATGCTGGCATCGTGGAAAACTGTCTTCGAATTAATTTAAATGGGAGGCCAGTGTCAGATGGGGACAAATCAATTCTTGAAATCAGAACAACCTCTCCTTCCTCAGATCTTGTTAATACTTTAGCCTTGATTATGTTAGGTCACAATCCTGTGATAATAAATCTAATACCATTACAAAGACCCCATTTACTATTAAGATTTCTTAGTAGCATGATTATTGCATCTACTTTCAATTTTAATTTATGACATGGCATTCCCGAAGGAGTAATGTTATTAAAAAATTCGATGGGAAAATTTTCCTTTTCGGCATCATCAGTTTTTTCAGCCCAGTGAACCACCCCAACTTCTCTTTCAGGTAATTGTCAGCAACACAGCAGTAAATATCAACACGAAGCAGATTATTATTGTAGATCACGCAGGGAGAACAAAGGGTAAAATATTTAACTGCAGCAGTGTTTGACTATATTCTGTGCAGTGAGAAAACCTGAAGTCATTTTCAAGTTCCACCATTTCTTACTTCTTTTCATTCAGGTCAAGTTTCTAAACTTTCTAAATCTCCATTTTCCGACTAATGAAAAGAAAATAGGATTCTACTGAGTCTCCTATCTACCTACTCCAGGACTGCTGTGAGGATCAAATGAGATGAGGCATGGGAAAACGCTTCACAAACATTTGGTTAAACTGTAGATGTTTGCACCTGGCTATAAAGCAAGTCAGGTTCCTGAACTGAAGAATCTCCAAGGAGGCTAGTTGCTAGGGAGAGGAAGCCAGGTGTTGCTATATGACGTCATTACCCGGTGCCCACAGTGACCGTTTCTGGGCTGGGCTCGGCTGTAGGCCGCATTGCATTTTGCACCATGGGATCTTGGCAGCAATGGCTCTGATTTGGTGGGGTGTCGCTCCAGGGTGGTGGCGGGGCTTGTGTCCCACTTAGGGGAAGCCGAGTGTTGGTTTGTCGGCACCAGGTCCATGGTGCCGTTTATTTTTAAAAGGCCAGTGGGCATCATGGCAGCTCCTGCATTGAGCATCTAACCCCTGGTGGTCAGTACATGTCATAGCTACCAGTCAGACAGACACTTAGCCTTTTATATATATATAGATTGTCCCTCCGTTTCCTACCACTTGACAGCATATAACAAGCAATAACAAGATGACAAAGCAAACAAACATGAATGCACCTGGATTCCCACCACCCTGAGATTCATAACAGGATGTTCTCATGTGTGGAGATGTGTTTCCATTATCTCAAGTAGTGGAGCCCAATACATTTTCTGATATTATCATAATTATGAGTCAGTTCAATTGTACAGTTATTTGCATAATATAATAACAGGCAAAGTCCCCACATTATACTTTTAGTTTTAAATTGGTGATGAACAGCGACTTGACTTGGGGTGGTGAAAAGATGCAGTGTACAGATGATGTGTTGTAGAATTGTGCACCTAAAACCTGTATAATTTTGTTAACTAGAGTCACCCCAATAAATCCTGTATAATAAAGAGGTAGTATGCAAATTAACCCTCATGCCTGCACAAGATGGCTGCCCACGACCAGGCCGGCAGGGGGGTTAGTGAGGGACGACCAAATGACTGAACAATCAGGCTGCATGGGGCGACCAGGCTGGCAGGGGGGTTAGTAAGGGACAATCAAACGACTGAACAGCAGGCTGGGTGGGGCAACCAGGACAGCAGGGGGGTTAGTGAGGAACAACCAAATGACTGAACAAGCAGGCTGCCTGGGATGACCAGGCCAGTGGGTGGGCTGTGAGGGGCAACCAGGCCGGTAGGGGGGGCAGTAAGGGATGACCAGGCCAGCAGAGGGGGGCAGTTGGAGGCAGTTAGGCTGGCAGGGGGGGCAGTGAGGGGCGATTAGGCTGACAGGGAAGCGCAGTTGGGGCCGACCAGGACAGCGAGTAGGGGGGCAGTTAGGGGTGACCAGGCCGGCAGGGGGGGCAATAAGGGGTGACCAGGCTGGCAGGGGGTGTGGTGTCAGGAATGACCAGGCTGGCAGGAAGGGGGTAGTTAGGGGTGACCAGGCCAGCAGGAGGGGCAGTTAGGGGCAATCAGGCCAGCATGCAGAGCAGTGAGGGGTGATCAGGCCAGCATGGGGGGGCGGGCAGTTAGGGGCGTCCAGGCAGGCAGGCAGGTGAGCGATTAGGAGCCAGCGGTCCAGGATTGTGAGAGGGATGTCCGACTGCCGGTTTAGGCCTGATCCCAAGTGATCCTGGATTGGAGAGGGTGCAGGCTGGGCTGAGGGGATCCCCTCCCCCACTCGAATTTCGTGCACCGGGCCTCTAGTTCAATAATAAGAGAATATAATTTGGTGTACTTACATGGTACACCTAATTTTAGAACCTAACAAAGCCTTCAGCAATATATTTTATACTGAATGTGTATCCACAACCAGATGTCTTTTAACAAATCTCTTTCAGTTTTCTAAAAAAATTATCTCACAAGGTCATATGAGCAGTTAATAAGACAATATAGATAGAATATATTTTATAAGGTATTATAAAATATATATGTCAGACATTGTTCTAGTAGTTTACATATTTTGTAGGCAAGATATTTTATCTCTGTTGCAACTAGATCAGTAATTCTCTGTTCTGAGTCATCAGAGGTGCCTGAAAGCCCCCCTCCCCAGCTGTGCTTGGAAAGGTTGCCAAGAGTTTCCTATCAAATCATGTGGGTGGTTCTGCAACCCCAATTCTCATTACACTGGGATATAGCAATTTATGACATGGCCTCACTGCCCTAATCCAGATTACCTGTTATTATCCCATTTTAGCACTCTAGAATAATGATGACTACTGCTCTGAGATGTCTATTTCTACTGTTTTTGGAATACTTACTGAAGATGCCAGCATCTTTCTGAAAAGTCAAGTGCTATAATTTTATACATTTTTCAATACCCCAGTCCTCTTGCACTCCTGGCCAAACTCTCTCAATTTAATCTAGGAGGGTGTGATGGCTCTGGGTGAGCAATTAAACCTAAAATCAAGAAATGCTGCTTTAAGATTACTTTGTCCAACATCAACTTAGTTGATACTTCGGGCTCTCTCTGGAGTTTTATGCCGACCTTGGATCACCACATGCAATTGGGTCAGTGTATTAAAAATAACCATCTGACTTTTGGGATTTAAAAACAGGCCAGCACTTTGGTGCTTCTATTTTTTGTTGGAGTGTGATGAAGGATAATGATATTGAAGGATCTGATACCCTTTCCCATGAAACCCAGCTCTCTAAATGCCCATTGTTCTACAAAAGGAGAGGCCTCTTGGGTGAAAGTGTGTATATGGGAGTGTGGCGGGGGGAGTGGGGAGGGTCATGCACAGACTCTAGAGCCCGTCTGCCTGGGCTCCAAAAAGATTTCAGCTTTGGGCAAGGTAGTTCCTCTCTGTGCCTCGGTTTACCATCTCTAAACGAGGTGATAAGACATCATATGGTGCTTTAAAGATGAAATGAGCTAACTCACCTGAGTTTCATGCAGTGTCTGACACTGAATGTTCAATGTAAGCAATCATTACTGTTCTTGTTGTAGTTATTTCTCTCCAGACATTTAATAGTTATATGTCTTTGAATTCTCTAAGGCTGGTTGCTTTATTTCTACAATAAGAAAAATGCACCACTTTTAAACAATTATTTTAAATAATAAAGTCTATATTGGATAGAATTTGTCCTGGATGACCTATAAAACAAATAATCATGTGTGAATAAACAGCATTCTAACATTTTAACTTAACATGTTGGAAAGTGGTTAGAGAGACTTGAATACTCCCAGGGAAAAAAGCAACTCCCATATGTTTATTCTGTCAATGAAAGAATAAATGCTTACCTTGTTGTTTCAAAAAGTGTTTCTTTTGTGTTCACAACAGTCTCAATGCTGTCTCAACAATCTAAGAGTTGAACAGGTGTTGTTTGAACATTTTTTCCATGTGACTGAGCTAGGGGAGAGTGAGATGTCCACATAACCCGGCATTTATAAATGTTATTTTGAAAAAAAGTGACCTTTGACTTGAAAACTAAAACTACCACTACTATTCCAAAATTATTTCAAAGGTTTCTATGAAAAAAACCCAGTTATGTTTTTTTCCTAATTTTGCTTACATATAATTTTTAAACCCCAATAAATTCTTACCATTATTGGTGAAAAATTATAGGTTTCTTTGTCAATCATGGTCTCTGTAATTCTCTCTCATTACGAATTTAACATTTACTTATGGTAAGTTTTTTTGCAAAAGTGGTATATTTCAAGTCAGAATCTTTATTAGGTAAATTTCAAGGTACATACACACATACAAATATATGTGTATACATATATGTGTATTTATATAAACTCATTTTCTACTGTTTCATTTCCCTAATTATTGTTCTTTTCTAGCAGCAACTCCCCCTCCCCAAAAGGATGTTACAGTAGTGCATATTAACTTTACTTTCCATTTTATGAGCAGGAGCTATTAAATTAGACCCATTGGATGCAAGGGAGCTAACACTAGGAGCTATAGCTCCTATCTGGGCAGGCACTTCTCAGCTAACACTAGGAGCTGTAGCTCCTCTATTCTCCTATGAAAACTGCCATGAATTATTGGAGGACAGGAATATTTGACAGCAGTTTACAATGGCCAAGACTAATAAAACCTAAAAGTAGTTGCATATGATAGAATTACTGCTGAAAAATATGAGTTAAATAACAAAATTAGGTCTCATACTTGTATTGGAATTTTGCTTTTCACATTTTATCTTTTAAAATAAGAAAGATGATTTCTAGAAAGATCAACAATTAATTCAAGATCCTTCGGCTCCTAAGGTACCAATCACATACTTGAACTACAAGATTCAGGTGTAATTGTTATTGCTTTTATAATACCTTTCTAAAGACATTCAGTTAACCATTTTTCTAAACCCACCATGTTTCTATGCCTTGAGCATTACAAGGCAGGCGCTTTGTCATATAAATTATTAGTTGTCACATTTGTGCATTGAGAAACTGAGGTTCAGAATGTTTAAAAATCTAATTCAAGATTACACAGTCAAATGAGAAAGTTGAATTCAAACCCTGGATTTTCTGATTGTGAATTCCACAGCCTTCCCATTATACTAAAAACTGGGTGATATATTACATTTACCTAAGACAGATGTACTTTTTAAATGTTTATAACTTCTCATTTTCACTTAAAAACAGCATTTGAGCTTGGACATCCCTTAGACTGCCTATTTAGCTCAGACTGGAAAATATGGAAAAGCAAAACAACAACAAAAACTAGATTCAGAAAATATTGTATACACCTTTTCATGGCTCTGGTCTAGATAAGTACTAGAAAAATGGAATCGCTGTAGTTCCATGAAAGATTTTAGAGGAGTAGGACAACTTAGAGATTTTCATTTTCTGCTAAAGATTGCAATTATTGGCTATTCATAGACCAGAATTTAGAAGTCTACTGATAATAAGCTTAGTGAGCACTGAAATTAAATTAGCTACAGTTCAAATGAAGGTATTTAGATTATACAACCAGTAACCATGAGCAATAATGCCACCAAAATCATAAGAGTACTCTCACATCCTCTTTTAAGAACTGACAAGAAAGATAAATTATATGGGTGTTGGATTTCCAGATTCCCTAGACAAGTAAATATACACAAGTTTCTGAAGATAATTTGTACTAACTCCTTAATTAGGAACTCTGGGCTTGTTCTATGAGACAGTGACTTTTCTGGTGGGACTTTTTGCAAATCCTCAGTGAATCATGGGTTGTTTTTTTTTTACTCAGGAACATTCATATCTAGTACACAAACACCTAAAGATTAGAAACTAATCATTTGCCTCATTTCAGATCAGGGAATGGGAATTTATCAATATAGATTAAAAATGACAAGAATGCAGCTAGACCAGACAATTCCTATGACTAAGTAAGATCCAGTGAAGAAAAGAACATTCTCATATTTTTTTTATAATTGAGTAGAATTCTGTCTTAAACCATTATAATATTTGCCTAGAAATCAGAAGAAGAGAGTTTTCATGTACTTAGTCTAATTTTCTCAGCTTTAATGAAAATACTTGCCATGAGTTTTCAAGGTAACTGGAAATCATGGAAATTACATGGAAGACAAACTTTAGCCAATCAGAACGTCTAAGAGAGTACTATACTATTACCCAACCTGTGGCTCCTAACTATAATATGAAAATGGACAGCACATTTATTTTCCTCATTCAAAAATGCATTTTCTTTTTGTTAAAGACTTTATTTTTTTTAGAGCAAGTTTAGATTTACAAGAAATTTGAGAGGAAGTTAAAGAGATTTCCCATATGTAATCCACCCCCACATATGCAGAGACATTATCAACATCACTCACCAGAGTGGCCATTTTTTACAAAGGATGAATCAACATTGACATGTAATTACCCAAAGTCTATAGTTTATCTTAAGATTCACTATTGGTGTTGTACATAGATTTACAAAAGTATACTAATATGTATACATCAGTACACTGTCACACACACAGTATTTTCTCTGGCTTAAAAATCCTCTGTGCTCTGCCTGTTCATCTCTCCTCTCCACCCTTGGCAACCACAGATCTTTTTACTGTCTTAATAATTTTGCCTTCTCCATAACATCGTATATTTGGAATCATACACCATGAAGAATTTTATTTATTTTTTATTTGTTAAATGTTTTTAAAAATAGTTTTTATTGATTTGGGGTGGGGGAGGGAGAGGGATAGGGAGATACAGACTTCATTGAGAGAGAAATATCATCGATGGGCTGCCTCCTGCATGTCCTGTACTGGGGATTGAGCCCAAAACTCAGGTATATGCCCTGACTGGGAATCGAACCAGTGACCGCTTGATTCATGGATTGAAACTCAACCACTGAGCCACACCGGCCAGTCTATATAGATTTTTAGATTGACTTTTTGTCACTTAGTAATAGTCACTTAAGTTTCCTCCGTGTGTTTTCATGGCTTTATAGATTATTTCTGTTCATCACTAAATAATATTCCATTGTCTGTATGTACCACAGTTTATCCATTTACCTAGCTGGTTGATTCCAAGTTTTTGAAATTATAAATTAAGCTGCTATAACATTCATATGCAGATTTTTGTGTGGACATAGTTTTTCACTGATTGCTTGATCAAATGGTTATAGTATGTTTAGTTTTGTAAGAAAATGATACTACACTGTCTTCTAAATTGCTGTAATATTTTACATTCCCATCAGCAGTGAATGAGAGTTCCTGTTGCTTCACATCCTTGTCAGCATTTGGTGTTGTCAGTGTTCTGGATTTTAGCCATTTTAATAAGCATGTAGTAGTATCTTATTGTTGTTTTCATTTGCATTTGCTGATGATATATGATGTGGAGTATGCTTATTTGCCATCTGTATATCTTCTTTGGGGAAGTCTCTGTTAAGGCCATTAGCTCATTTTTTAATTAGGTTATTTGTTTTCTTATAGTTGAATTTTAAGTGTTCTTTTTATAATTTGGTTAACAATATTTTATCAGATGTGTCTTTTGCTAATATTTTCTTCCAGTTCATAGCTTGTCTTTTCATTCTATGATATTGCCATTCATAGGGAAGAAATTTCTAATTTTAATGAAATTCAGCATATTGATATATTTTTTTCATGGATTATGTGTTTAGTGTTATATGTAAAAGGCATCACCATACCCAAGATCATTTAGGTTTTCTTCCATGGTGCAATTTTCAGCTCCTCAATTATTTTAATTACCTCCAAATCACTCACTGCAGGGATTGAATTAGAAAGCATTATGGCACTTTGCTTTCTGTGTTTTAAAAGCCCAGGATTAAATTTCAAAGAATTAATTTAACATGAGGGCTTCAGTATGATATTATGGTTCTTCTGGTATAAGCAATAGAAACATGGTTTAAAGAGAAAAAGAAACTTTAAATGATTTCAAGAAGTCAGAGAGTCAAAAGGGATCTCAAAACAATGTGATAGATGGTCAAGGTGCCCACTTCAAGATAATTGTTCCAAATGTTTTCACTCCTGCATTATTCTATTCTACATTCAAAGTCCAGGGGAAATGCGTTAAATGGGACTTTTTTGAGTGTCACAAACTCACTCCCCAGCGAGGGAAATGGAGAGCATCTTATCGATCTTCAGCTGTCACATCAACAATTCATATAGGAGTAGATCGTCAAAGAACACTGAATATGTTAATAAAAAAGAAGAAATTATGACTTCTAGGCATTATAGCATGTGCCTATTACACTCATAATGATAAGGTTCTTGTGTATTTTAGTTTTTCATGACAGTGTAATAAAATTAACTCAAATGTAATAGCTGAAAACATCTATTAATTATCTCAAAGTTCTGTAGGTAGAAATCTGGGCAGGCTCAATTGGGTTCTCTGCTTAAAGTCTTACAGGCCAAAATCATTTTGGAATGCTTTCCTCCTACACCTTTGCAAATTCTACCTCTATCTCAGGACTCTGTCAAGTGTCATCAGGAAATTTTTTGGTCTACTCTAATTCACTCTAGTATCTGTAGTCTAAGCAAATGCCCTATACATTGTTGGTATTACACAAAATTTTCTGTTCTCAAATTTTGACACATTTTCAAAAACTGGACTGCAAGTTATCACAGAGTGCCTATTTCTCCCAGAGCACTACCCAAAGTTTTAAGTACACAGGACATAGTGGTTGTTATTTTTTATATGTATATATGGATATTTCCAAGGAAAATACAATGTCAAAATAAAGGTAATCTTAAACCTGAATTCCTTCCATTAAACCTGAGTTATCCTCCTGTTTTGCATTCAGTGAAGCACTTCTTTTTTGAAAACCATTTGCCAGTTACTTGTTTATCCTCTCTTATTTCTGCCTTTTGCTGCTCCTTGTCCATACAAAATAGTTCCAATTGGCGACAAGGGGAAATCTGTAACTGAAAGGCTAATGTGTGTAAGCATGTGAAAAAATGATTGATTATGAAAAGCAAAACAAAACTGCAGAAATTTCAGCATCCTACAAAAATATGTGGATTCCTCTAACCGACTTTCTGTGCCCAGGTAGATACATTTTGGAACAAGGCGCTTGGCTTAATAAGAGCTCTGACACTAAATGAAAGGTTTTCAACCTTGATGGTGCAGCTCTGAACATACTCTTCTGGTGCCAGATTGGGCTGTCCTGGAGGTGACAGGATTTGATGGGCCTGTATGCATGTGTAGTATCCGTGGATGAAGATGCGGGGGCTGAGAATCAGGCAGCCCCTGACAGAGAGAATTGATGGGAAGTAGCATCAGAATGTACTGTAATATGACAAAATTCAGTGGCCGTAGAGCCAGCCCATTAAGGAGCAAGGTTTGAGCCATCAAGCTGAGACATAGGGCCATTTACCTTGCCCACTGATGGCAAAATAAAGGCAGGCCACCCTGGATTCAGCGGTAATTGGAATGGCTTTTCCATGCTCCCTGACATTTCTATTTCAAGACTATATGAGAATGTCTCCATCTTTGATGTCTATTTTTTATTTTAGTCAATTTTAATAATAAGATTATATATTTTAATGGCATTTCTTCCCAAATACAGAGGTCATCTATCACAGAGAAAATGACACTAACTCCCCTTTTGTGAGATGTGGAATAGTGGCTAAGATGGCTGTATCTAAAAATACTTGCTAGTAAAACAATTGGAACTTCCTCCATCTAAGGACTATTTGTATTAAACAGAAAGCACAATGAATGAAAGCTGGTGAGTCTCAGACTTGGCTTGCTGTGCATATTCTAGCTCTGCTTATTTTGTGTTCCCTGAGGAATGACTTTAGCCTGTCAGAGTTTGTATTTTGAAGTGCTGAAGTGAGCCCTGACATGTTATCTCCAGACCAAGTACTTCAGCCTTGGATAGTAGAAAAGACAGAGCTCATGATTAAGGATTTCTTGTGAATGTGAATTCTATGATCTCATTTGGAAAGGTGAAATTACAAATAATTTTGTATGTTTTGGTTCAGGATATACTAATTTTACTATATGGATTAAAGACAGCCCTGCTATGATCAATGAGCAAAGGAACACAACTCTTTTAATTTATTATTTGAGTTAAATTTTGGGGTTGTAATTAACATAATCTATCTATATATATAAAACCCTAATATACAAATAGACTGAAAGGTCGAACAGCCAGATAACCGGTCACTATGACGTGCACTGACTGACAGGGGGCACATGTGGAACATAGCGGGTGTTGGCAGCAAGCAGAAGAGAGCAGAACATGGCAGGCGTTGGCCATGGCAGGATGGTGGAGCAGGTGAGCGGGGCCGCCAGACCAAGGCAGGGTGCCAGTTGCTGTCATTGGGGCGAGCCTCTGGTGGTTACTGAAAATTCTTTGCTCCCACGCACCACGGTCCTGCTGGGTGCTCACACCTGCTGCCAGCGCTGGCCCCGCTCACACCTTCTTCTGGTGCCGGAGCCACTGCTCGCACCCGCTGCCGGTGCCTGGCGCCGGCTCCAATTGCTTGGTGCCGTCAGCAGGTGTGAGCGGTGGCTGCCGGCCCCAATCATCCCTCAGGGCTTCTCCAACTCCCCCTGCTCCTGAGGGGCAATCGGAGCCAGCAACTGCCTCTTGCACCCACCGCTGGTGACAGCCCCGCTTGCTCCTGCTGCCAGAGCCACAGCTCATACCCACTGCCAGCGCCGGCCCCACTCGCACCCACAGCCAGCACTGGAGCCGCCACTTGCACTCGCGGCTGGCACCCGGCACTGGTCTCAATCAAGCCCGCAACCCAGGCATGTGCCCTTGACCAGATTCGAATCCTCCGGGACCAACGATCTATCCACTGAGCCAAACCAGCTAGGGCTGAAGGTCAGTATTAAGAGACATTGAACAGAGGAGCTAAAATATAAAGAGAAAGAAAATAAGAACCCAGATAGAAAGGGACAAGGAGTCCAAGGTATTCCAATCCCTTGTGCAGGAAGAGAATTATTTGATGATCTTATCAATTTTCACACTTCTCTTTTGTAGCCTTAATGTCTTGAAAGCCTTCTGCTGTGCTTTTATATTAGAGAACTGAGCTAATAATGCTGTCATTAGTGTTGATGCAGAATGTGAAATTTTAAAGTTATTCCCAAATGTTAAACATTGTTATGCAAATAGTGTATACAGAATAGCAGTGTAAAATGCAAAATAATACAATGTAACATCACTTTAAATATAACAAGTTAATTTTTTCTTGACACTGTGGAAAATTTCCAAAGCTCAATATTATTTATTCTCTTCCATAAAATCAATTTATGTTAGTAAGAATTCAATAACACCACAAAACAACATCAAAAAGCTTTTAAAAAGATTTCAAAGTCACATGAGTTCATAAGATAAATACCAATTTTAAAGAGAACTCTACATAAGAAAGTTCAGATATGAACACAGGGGTAGGCAGGAATTTTAGAGAGAGGGTAAAGGTTTAGAGTCACCTTACAGTATCATCATGATCTCCCTCTCTCATTCTTTCTTTTTCTCTTTCTCTCTTTCTCTCTCCCTCTTTTTCTCCCTCTCTATCTTGGTTGTCCCTACTAGAAAGAGGAAATTTCTTTCAACTCTTCTGTCCCCCAATAACATCACCAACAAAGTACCATTCATATGTTAGATACTCAAAATAAGAGGCCTCAAACCCTCTAGTTTGTGCAAAAGGAGCCCAGTCAGTCCTATGGTCATCAGCCAAGTAAGTAATTTATTATTCAGAAAATCAGTTTTAATGTTAAATCTCTAGGTATTAATTAAAAGTCACTCTTCTTGGCCTAGTACTGCTGTCTGATTTCCTCAGGCTCCCCAGGAAAGGCTGAGGCAGGGTAAGTCTTAGAACTTAAGACTTAATCAATCTCTATTACCAGAAGTATGACTCACAAGAGCCCTGGAAATTGAGGTACTCTTGAGTGATCTGAACACAACAGCTTATATCTCTAGTTTTCAGTTTGCTCATCAATAAATGCCAGTTTTGAGTTTAGGATGTCTAGAGCACTCATGGTCCTAAAATTCTTCAAATCTACTTTCTTTCTTCTCTGTGATTATATTAGAAATATTTTTATTTTTATTTCCAAATGTGTGTTGAATCAAATTTTCATGTGCAGAATGGTGGCACTAAAATGCAACAGAGTGAAACTGTATCCGTTTATACAAGGAAAATAATCACCACCAGGAATTTGTTAAGACTTGTGTGAGTACAGACTGCCATCCACTTTTTCATGGCAGTGTGAACCCTGCACTGTGGGATTATAAAGTGTGGAAGCAGGGAAGATCACACATTATGGTGGATAGTAGAAATCTGTATTGATATTTTCTCTCTAGAAATCCCCTGGCTTTCAATTTTATATCATTAACAAATAATGTCACATCTCTTCATGACGTGTGAAATCCAAAGACGCTTGTTTCCATTCAACAGTAGTATAGAAATAATTTCAAATCAGCTTTGGGACAGCCATAGCCCAATGTTGTTTTGGAGTCATTGAGTAGGAGAGTCATGCCTTGCGCCATCTGTTGACAAAATGGAACTCTGCAGCCTGGGAGGCTTTTCTAAGCCCAATGAGTGTATTCCTGCTGGAAGCTCATTTATTGGGAGAAAAGCAACAACAATGCAGCAGCAACAAAAAGCCATGGGGTGTCCTCATAAAAAAGCAAACAAAAGAAAGATCAGGAAGTGCAGACCAGGAGCTTAGATGCTTCCTTATTTGCACACATCTGCTTGCTGAACACATTCCAATTTAATTATATAGCCAAATTACCATCCCCTCACAGATCTATTGTCATGGTGTTCAGGTTCTTCCAAGTGTCAATTTCATTGAAACTTCTGTATATTTCAAAACCATGCCTGGAAAGTTTTCCCTCTCTGCAAATATGAAACATCTGAGGATAGTGGCTTTTTTTTTTCTCTCATCCAGTCAAATTTTCCATGTTAGGTTCCTAAAAAGCACCTGCCTGTGTGTACATATCTTCCCAGATCATTTGTCTCCAGATCTTATTTAGATATTTAAACAATAAGTACTTCCTTTTCATATAAATATTAGAAATATAAAATATGAATTTTATTTCAAACTTAAATGAGCTGAAATTTCTACATATGTAATAAATGACAAACATAAAAAGTATCTACTGAATATGACTGCCATCAATCTCTAGACGTGTATGGAAAATTTTCCTACAGTAATTACAGAACAGTTACAAAAGTTTTTGTCCAAAAAATAAGCTTTCACTAAAACCCTATGCTAATAGGAAAGGAATTCATTTAATTGAGAAGGTACTTGTTGTCTAGTGTGATGGGCTTATTCTTACCAGTTATTGAGGTTTTAAACATAGGCCTATAAATGTGACTGGCTTTAGAAAAAAGCGAACATTTTACTTCTATGAAAAACAGTTTTATATCATTTGATTGGCTGATTGTTGAACTTAAGGTATAAAACTGAGATATAGTCCAGAGACAATATAGTCTACTGAAAAGACTAATTTAGTAAATTAGCTGTCCATTTATTTATTTACTAAACGTTTATTGAATGTGTATTTTGTGCCAAGAAATATGCAGGATGGTTTTTAGATCTACCATTATATTAAGTGTACACATCAATCCTTTAGGTCAAATTCTTCTACCTTATGTAGATAACACACTCATTTTTTTTTATTCTTAAATGTTGGATATGTTATATGAATATTATTCTGGTTTCCTTTTTATAGTTAAGAGTCTCTTGCATGGAATATAAAAACAAAACCAAGAAATCAAGCTGTAGTGTTAATTGATTATGAAGACTTTACATTCTAAGGAGAATATAAGAAGTTGAGCTTTCATTAGCAGGATTGATCCAGATTTATGTGTCCTGAAGTTTATGTAATGTTTGGTATTTCTAAGCTTCAAAGTAATTCCATCTCTGTGCCTCATTTCTTTGCTTACTTGGAAACATACTGTTTCTGAATGTTGCAACCTGAAAGAAATAGACATGATTTTTAAGTCAGGGAAAGGGTAGACTGGTCTGATCCAGATGTGATTGTTGTGAAGATTACATGCTACCCTGAGGTGTTGGGGAAAACCGCCAGTGAATCCAGGCAGAAGCCCATCCATTTGGCAAATAATTGGTTTCTCCAGTGGAGACAGCTGCTCTCCTGCCCTTCTGGCTGAAATGTACCAGAAAAAAAGTCCCTACAGATGAAAAGGAAAACAAAAATATTGGTGATGCGGGGGAAATCCAGCAAAACAAGGAACTAAAGCCAAGAGAAAAGCAGTTTAGAACAACCTGTTTAGGAAATTGGGCCCAGATCTGTTTAGGGAAATGCCAGTTGCCTCGTCTTCCGTCAAATGTATGTTCTACTCTTTCCAAGCTAGTTTTTAACAGCATTTAACCATAAACTTTATTTCAGTAATACAGGGTAAGCAGGAAAGCTTTTCCCGCATTGATTCAATCACGAGTAATTGTGTAGAGAGTAGAAAGTTCTTAGGAAGGGTAAGAGCATTCCTCATTGATCAGCAGGACAGTTCACTTCGTCAGCATTTACATAAGAGCCATCATCCATAAAACTTTCTCAGAAAAGCATACTGCAGAACTAATGAGTAATTTCAGTGAATGAGTGAATGAATGCCTAAACTCTTGGACTTGTGTATGACTAGGTGACTCTGAAAAACGATAAAAATCACTCTTGTCCCCCTTTATCTACATGTCGCTTTCAATGATTTTGGTTTTAGTTACCTGAGTTCAACCACAGTCTGAAAATATTAAATGGAAAATTCCAGATATTTTCAGAGAGACCACCATCATATGACTTTCATTACAGTATATTGTTATAATTGTTCTATTTTATGATTAGTTATTGTTTTTCATCTCTGACTGTGCTTAATTCATAAATTAAACTTTATCCTAAGTAAGTATGTATAGGGAAAATAACATAGTATATGTAGGGTTCTATACTATCCGTGGTTTCAAGCATATACTGGGTCTTGGAACATATCCCACATGGATAAGGGGAAATGACTTTATTTTTACTTATCTAGAACTAGGATAGTATACCAAATCTTAAAAAAATATCTGGTAAAAAAATTGCTTTCAGATACTTCAATGGGAGGGAGAGCACCTTTACTAGAGAGGGCAGAGGGATATTTCATGAATTAATGCTCTCTGAATAGAAAAGCAAAGACCTAAAGAAATACTAGTAATAATAATAATTCTATATAATAAAAGCGTAATATGGTAAGTGTCCGCTAAGGCCGCTCAACTGCTCACCATGACGTACACTGACCACCAGGGGTCAACTGCTCACTATGACGTGCACTGACCACCAGGGGACAGACACTCTAACTGGTAGGTTAGCTTGCTGTTGGGGTCTGGCCGATCAGGACTGAGTGAGACAGGCTTGACACGCCCAGAGCCCTCCTGGGGTCCCTCCCAGCTGGCCAACCTCCCGTGTCCCTCCCTGGCCCCAGTCATGCACTGGTGGGGCCCCTCAGCCTGGCCTGCAACCTTTCACAATCCAGGACCCCTTGGGGGATGTCAGAGAGCCAATTTCAGCCCAATCCCACAGGCCAGGCTGAGGGACCTTACTGGTACATGAATTCATGCATAGGGCCTCTAGTAATAATAATAATAATAATAGTGTACAAAGTCTAAGTTTGATTTTCAGACTACTCTAAAAATATCTGGATGACATATATTGTCAAACAGACAAAAGGTCTAACTGTATAAAGGTCTAGAAACCAACCATCAGTGAACAACTTGCCCTAAGAAAAGAAATAGTTGAAATACATGTGGTAGTGATTAGAGATCTTATCCAGTTCTTCTCTTTCTGGTCACAGGATAGCATGGCAGGTATGTGACTTGCCTTACCAGTGAAATGTGAGTGGAAATAATATCTGTCAATCATTGGTGGAAATTTTAAAAGCCAGTATGGAACTTGCCACATTCCCTTTTTTACTTCCACTGTTGTGGATGCAGGTGTTGAGAGGAAGATTCTGACCATCAGCTCCCTGGTGACCATGAGAACAAATCCTTTTAGCTGGTGAGTGCTGGATGAGTCAGGAGGAAGCATAATGTTGGGGTGTGCTTTATCAGAAAGAGGCAACAGGAAATCTTGGTGTGAGAAGCTCCCCTCCTGTGGCCCTGAGAACTACAGAAGTTTTATCCTCAGTGCTCACTGGGTGGGGCAGAAACAGAACAGGGAATCGCAGAGAAGGAATGAACATCAGAGATATTCCTTTAGGGTTCCTAAAAATACTGGGGTGGATTTGAAATAGGGCTGGACGTACCTTAATTTCAGAAAATCAGAGCTCCAGAGAAATATAATTTAACTAGAGGCCCGATGCACAAAATTCATGCATGGGGGTTTGGGGGTGTCCCTCAGCCCAGCCTGCACGCTCTCCAATTTGGGACATCCCTCTCACAATCTGGGACCACTGGCTCCTAACTGCTTGCCTGCCTGCCTGAGTGCCCCTAACCGCTTCTGCCTGCCAGCCTGATTGCCCCCTAACCGCTTCCCAGCTGGCCTAATTGACGCCTAACTGCTCCCCTGCCGGCCTGATCGCCCCAACTGCCCTCCCTGCCAGCCTGATCACCCCCAACTACCCTCCCCTGCCGGCCTGATCACTCCCAACTGCCCTCTCCTGCCGGCCTGATAGCCCACAACTGCCCTCCCTTGCCACAACCCGCCTCCTCCTCCGGGACCAGCCTCCTTTGCTCCACACAGAGCCACAGGACCCCCAGGCCTCATTGTGTGGATCGGCTGCCAGGCCCCGCCTCCACTGTGTGCTTGGCCATCTTGTGACGGCCATCTTGTGACAACATGAAGGCGTGATGCCACCTAGGCTATTATTAGTATAGATAATAAAGCAACTCTATTATTTACTCTGTCTCTCTAGGGGACTGGGTATTCTGGGAAAGCCTGGTTAATAGGCCCTAATTTCAATTCTTGCCTCACATATTTTTGTTCTCTCATGCATACTTCTGCCATTTTCTTTTTTTAGTAGCCATGTACCACAAACCATATCATTATATGCAAGATTTTGAATTTTTTGTGGTAAAGACAGGGTATATTTAATGTATTTTTTAATATGTTTTTATTGATTTCAGAGAGAGGAAGGGAGAGGAAGGGAGAAAGAGATAAAAACATCAGTAATGAGAGAGAATCATTGATCTGCAGCCTCCTGCACACCCCTTATTAGGATTGAACCTGCAACCCAGGTATGTGCCCTGACAGGAAATCAAGCACTGACCTCCTGGTTCATTAGGTCAACGCCCAACCACTGAGAAACACCAGCTGGGCTATTTAATGTATTTTTGATCATCTTGATGGTAATATAATGTAATTTTGAATACCTAATTACTAAAAAGTCATGAAATAAAATAAAAAAAGTAAAACATTCAACTGTAATTGGCCCAGAATTTGAGTCTCCCCAAATGATATTTCAGCATTGTCAACCAGAATCTCACAAATTGCTGCAGTTTTTGAAAACGTCAATATTTTATGTATTTCAGAAGAAATGAGGCAAAATAAAACAATCACAAATTAACACAACTTAACAGAGCCTTCTGTAATCCGTAACAAATATGTAATCAAAACATTTGTAGTTCCTCCTATAATTCTTGTGAAAAAAATCTAAATTGTCTAGTTGAACATTATGTGGTTTAATAATTTTATTGCAACTCATTAATACTTTAATAATGTATTTTCAATTAAGTAGTTCCAAGTGTTTGATTCTTCAAGTTGTTAAAGATAATTTTTTCTCATCTCCTAGTAAATTAAATTTGTTCTCTTAGGAGCAGAAGGGATTTTGGATCCAGCTTTACATTAATATTATCATTGGAAGAAAATACCCATTGGCTTGAAAATCTTGAGATCTTCTTAATTGTTGTTTTCTTTCCTAAATGATTTTTACCTGTCTGCATTAATGAAAAGTGCCTCTTAATCCTTTGAAATAGCTTTAGTAATAGGAACTGTACACATGGCTATGAATATATACAGTGTTCATACTAAGCTATGTGTAAATAACATCCCTGAAAGGATGCCTCCTCTCTAAATTTCTGTTTCTATGCAAGCCCAAGGTCAGTAATGCAAATCATTCTTTCCATGAGAGATTTCTTGCTTTCAGGTATATCTAGAAATCTTGTAATTACAAATGGTAAATTTCGTGAAATTTATCATGTCTTAAATCAATAAAGTATAACAGAAAACATACTTTGTTCCCTTGTAAAATCCTGGGAACACAAGCCAAGCCAGCCTGGAGAGAAGCAGAAAGGAGCAGTAACAAATTTAGATAAACAGCAGAAGCCCTGATCAAACTGTACCTGGTCTCATATATCTCTTCATATTTCCGTTTGAAGAACCAATCAATTCCCTTTTCCTGAGTTTGCTCATCTGTTAACTTCCACTGAAAGCATGCTAATCCATGCATTTACATACTAATTTAAATGCTCTTATTCATTTATAAACTCAATAAACTTTGAATAATTGATTATTAAAGAGCATTTTATTTATATCTCCACAAATTCTAAATGTATGCAATGACAGTTAGCCAATCAGAAATGTCATAAATTATACAAGTGCCATAGTATGTCAATCATTTTGACATTTTTGCTTGAATGAGCTTTTTAATAATTTAGTAGATTTATTAATAAGGCACTTAAGTAAAGATCCTTTTAAAATTTAACTTAATAATCTGACCAAAAACCAATAAAAGTGGTAAAGTTATGAAGAGGTAGTTACTAGAGAAATGCTAATTTAAATGATGATGTATATTTGACTGTGATATAAAACTAGAATCACCTTACACAGCAGGTGGGGTCTAAATTGGTGTCAGTTTTTTGCAGAAAAAAAGGAAAACGTGTTAAAAATACTAAAAAAGTACTTTCACTCATTTTTTGACTTCTAAAAAGTTTCCTAATGAGATAATTGAGTAGTGTACAAAGATATGTACAAATATATTAACATAACTTACTTTTATAATAATAGAAATGATACTTAGGATTTTGCTTAAATAAATATGTAACCAAATATAATAATTTACAAAACTGAAAATGTTCCTTATCTCTGGAGGATAGGGTCTAATACTGAAAACAGAAGGAGAAAAAGCTTGAAGGTGAGCAGCATCTAGCTGGACAGGGCTTTACCTGCTTGCTGCGGAGTTGAGCCTTATCCTAAGGGCCATGTTGAGCTGCTCTAGGGAGTAAATCGGGGGACTAACATGATCATATGTGCATTTTTTTTCAACTCATTTTGGTCATAGGCAGGAAAATAAATTGAAGGTTATATATTCGTCATTGGACAAAGCTGCCAGGAGGGAAAAAGCCATCTCACTTAAAAATAATATTTTTAAAATTACAGTATTCAACTATTTAACAGCAATCATTTATTGAGCATCTACTATATGTCAGAAACACTGGGATACTGACATAAATTACATAAGACTTCTCATGTCAAAATGTGCATTGATTGAAATCGATTATTTATTCCACTGTTCCTGTAAGTCCCAAGGCAAAAGTTGATGGTAGTGCAGCCATATTTGGATGAGGTGTGTTCTATTATTTTTTAATGTAATGAACAATGATCTATGCTATATAATATGCAAACAATAAGGCGTTGGAATCTATAATAATATTTTTGTTGTAGTCATCTAAACCTTTCAAAACAGGAATTTATTATGTTTATAGTTGCATGAATGATGCATTAAGCATAATTAATAGAAGACTTTTGTAAATGTGACACATTTGGATGGACTCCAAAATATGTCTTCTGGGTTACAGCATTCACTAGTGAGTACTAAGAAAAATTAAAAATGTAAAAAAGGAGGGAAGGAAGGAAAGAGGGAGGGCAGGGAGGAGAGAGAAAATAGGGAAATAATTAAGTAATATTGATCTCCAATCTGATAGCTACAATTGATGTATAGAAATCTGGTTTTGAACAATAATAATTCTAGATTCTCCTTCATTCCATTGAAGAGCAACTTTTGGCTGTTCTTGTGTGGCACAATCATCTTCAGATACTTTTCAGTTGGTAATAGGATGACTCACCAAAGACAAGAGTGTTAGTAGGAATGGACATAAGTAGTTTTGTTGGACACCTGGCCAGTTATTATGTCTCTCTTACATTTGGAAGCGAACTTCTCAGTTGATGGCTGATGTAATTCCTTAGAATCCTACACATTTGTTCTTATTGCTTTTGCTCTTTAGTATATTTAATCATTTGTACATATGGATTTACTCTGTAGAAACTGTCCAAATGGGTCATAACAAGGAAAGGCCTGTAATTACTATGACTTTTTACACACAGCATTAAATACAACTTGACTTCTATGGATACATATGGGTAGTTTTCACACTGAAGAAATGAAAGGTGTCAGATCACTCCTCCTACATTTGCTCAGTTTTCTGGAAGGTGAAAATATCTTAAGACAAAGATATTGGAGCAATATTTTCAAAACTGAGACCTTGGGCTTTAAAAGTGAACTGCCTCTGTATTCCTTGTATTGGGTAGTTCAGTTTTCTGGGGATTATCAATCGTTAGGCAGCAGGTCTCATTTATCTGGATTGACGGCATTTTATTCAGGACCCAAAATCTCATCCTACACATGACATTGAATTCAACCAAAAATTTGTATCACTTACTAAGATAAGTTTAGACTGAGGTGAATGACAATCTAGCCATGGAAAAGGCATGCAAAAACTTTGAAGTTCAGGAGTAAGTTGTGCAATATTAAGCACAGTACTTAGAATGGAAACTTAAATGTTGATTATGATAATTCCAAATCAGTACAGCTTTTGCTGATGTTAAAATATATCCTGGGATATATCATGTGTCCCAGAAGTTCAAACTCAGGTTACAGGAACATTAATTTCCCTGTGTTTTTACAGAAGTTGTAAGTTCAGAAAGTAGCTAAGATGTTCCAGAACAGAGTGTTTGAATATACCTCCAAGATTTAAACCCACATGATATTCCATTTCAGAAGTCTATGTTGGAGAGGGTTTTGCTAAAGCTAAGTGCTTAACCAGTAGCCAAATGCTTGGGTCTTGTCTGATAGCATTTCAGTTAAACACTTTGAAATATAAAATATTGGCCAGTGGTGAGAGCTGACTAATAAACTTGAATTTATTTCAAAGTTTGCTGAGCCTAGACCATTCTTTGAGCAATTGATCATTTTAGCAGAGCCAAGCCTTGAACAAAGAAGTAGAAGATAAACCACCACTTACATCAAACTTTAGAAGTATAGATAGATGATAGATGGATGGATGTATAGATGGATAGATAGATAGGTAGATAGATAGATAATAACCTTCCATACAGAGGACATGGTCTCAGTTCTTTTATCTTTTCAGGACATTTTTTTTCTTTTCCTATGACCTGGTCTTATCTCCTGATGCCTTTTCAACTTCCTGAGATCCTCTTCTATAAATACACTTCACTCATAAATATTTATTGACCATCTCAGCACAGTTCTAGATGCTAAGGATATAATCTTTAAAAAAAAAGCACTACACAAGGTCTCTGGCATTATGCTATTTATATTATACTAGTGGCCCAGTGCATGAATTCATGCACATTGAAAGGAAATTAATCAGAAGAAATATGTTAATGTCGCTATTTGCCCTTTCTCTATAATAGAAGTGTCAACCAAATTCACGATCAACAATGACGTGATCGAAACACGCCTGTGATTGGCACCAGCGAGAGCTTTATATGTATCATGTGCAAGTCAACTTAGCCTTTTATAGCTATAGAATAAATTTGCTTAATTAGACCTGCTTTCTGATTTAGCTAAACTTTTTTCCAGCCCATAGAAGCATCCCAACTTCTCTTTCAGGTAATTGTCAGCAACACAGCAGTAAATAGCAACACGAAACAGATTATTATTGTAGATCATGCAGGGAGAACAAAGAGTAAAATATTTAACTGCAGTAGTGTTTGACTATATTCTGCACAGTGAGAAAACCTGAAGTCATTTTCAAGGTCCACCATTTCTTCTTTTCAGCCGGGTCAAGTTTCTAAGCTTTCTAAATCTCTGTTTTCTGGCTAATGAAAAGAAAATAGGATTCCACTGAGTCTCTTATCTACCTACTCCAGGACTTCTGCGAGGATCAAATGAGATGAAGCACAGGAAAAAATTCACAGACATTTGGTTACTGTGTAAAATGTTTGCACCTGGCTATAAAGCAAGTCATGTTCCTGGGCTGAAGAAACTCCAAGGAGGCTAGTTACTAGGGAGAGGAAGCCAGGCTTGCTATGTGAAGACATTACCCATACAGACACTTAGCATATTAGCCTTTTATATGAAGTATATAGATGGAGAGGCAGAAAGAGAAAGAGCAACTAAGTAAAGACACAAAAATGAAATGAATTTGATAAGTGATGATAGTTACTCAAAAAATAACAAGGGCAGTTGGCCAAAGGGAAAAACAAATGGTTTTATAATATCTGAGCAATATGACATTGTCTTTCTTTTTTGTTCACTTCATCTTTATGTTTGGTTGCTTTTCACTGTCCTTAGTATATAGTATCATTATATATAATCTCATATCTTATGTAGTATCTTAGATATATTATATAATTGATATAGTATCTTTTACATATTTAAAAAAGTTATCAAAAATATATATAATCAGTTCATTAAATTCAAGTTTTCATTTTCTCTCTATATTATTGTGTAATCTTCCTGATCAGACCTGGAAATCCAAAAAATAGTTAGCTCTGCAATATATATTGTGTTCACTGGTTGAAAAAAATACTATTAAGTGGTGAGCCTTTTTTTTCTACAAAGCCCAAAGAGAGAGTAAATTATAAAAAAGCAATTTAAGACAAAAGGGAATTATAAGCTGTACTAAGACAGAGAAAATGTTCCCTAAATGTGCTTAGCATTTGGTAACAGTATTGAGTTGATGCTTTTACTATCTAAAGCTGTACATCAATATCTGCTGGAGGGTGTAGATGTTCTACTCAAGCAGAAATTAGCACAGATATCCAAACACATGGAGCATAGCACAGAGATGTAGAAACATAAAAGAACATTTATAGAAAGCAATGCCTGCATTTCAAACAGGCATACAATTTCAAATCCACCAAAACCTAAGGGTTATAATAATTGTTTGTTCATTGTGTCTAATATACAGTAACGTATTTGTTGAGGATACTGAATAGTACTGAACAGCACAGCTCCTACTCTGAAATATCCCAACTACCAAGTCCCTCCAAATCATCAGTTCTCTCCTTTCATCCAAACAATGGCTATAGCATTTTCCCCATGCCATGAATTTGGCTCGTAATAAAAACCATTTGTTAAAGAGCATGTGCTCTAGTGGAAGATAGCCTGTGTTTAGTAATCATTACTCTAACACTCTTGTGTAACTTTGAGTACATTGCTTAAACATACATCTATGAGTTTTCTCATTCATATGCCCTAAACATAACAGTACTTAATGTCAGGCTGTTGTTAATATCAGCTAATGCATGTAAGGGGCTTAAAACAATGCTTCCCACACAAACTTTCCATAAAATATATTGTTATTATCATTGTTAGCATCATCATTATCATTTATTTGGCTTCCATTAGTCTTCATCTATTTTATTTCTCAATTTAGTCAGAACATAGATGGAGGAAAATGTATCATTAGTAGATATCAGTATTTGGAGAATGGGCCAGGAAAGTTGAAAAAGAAGACCAGAAGTAAAAATCTGGGCTGAAAAACACAAGAACTTTTTGGTAAGGTCAGGGAACATGAGACATGTGGTTAGAGATTTTGACGTTAGCATTTTGGAGAGGTATTATTGTAAAGAATGCAGCTCTACATAGTTTGGGTGTAAATTATCATACAGACTAAATTTCCCACCATTGTATGGAATGACCTGCAGTGGACTCAATCTCTGCGTTGTTATGAACTATGTCAGAACCATCCTACTGGTCAACTGGCCACCGGGAGTGCCAGGGAGATACCTAAAAGTGCCTACAGAATCACCCTGATTTTCCATCCTATGATGTCACACATTTGGTTTTCCCTAGGTTTATGGATAAACTAAACAGTTTAGGAGAAGGAAAACTGAAGGATTTCAGAAGGAGGGTACTTCTTTTCCAATCCTGATGCTTCCTGGTGGGAGAGACCCAATCTGCCTCCCACCTGGCCAGCATCTAGATGAGCACTCTGTCCAGGTGAGATGCAGCTACCTCTCTGCAGGCCCAGGTCCAGGTTTCATGACACCTGAAGTTGGCTCAACTCTGTTGGTCCTCTTAAGAATCCAAACTTATAAATACAAAAGTATGAGCAGAAGCGAATATATTATTTGAATGAGGAAAGGTATTACAATAAATTTCAAATTTTAAGAGGCTGGCAGATACCTTGAACATTACACACATCAAAAAACACATAATATTTTAGCTAAATAATGGCCTGACGTCTCTATAATAATTCTCCATGTTCCTGTCCTATTCTTTGTCCCTTTACATAAGAAAATTTGTTTGATACCATTCTATAGAAATAATATGAAGATAATTTTATCATTCTTCTACTATATTTATAAATAAAACAATTTTTTTGTTTTGATAGTTTCCAACTTTTAGTATGATGTTATATAATTTTTAAAAAATTATTTTTAATATGAAAAAATCTCTGCCATCTTTTCTTTCTCTATGTGGTGTAATATTTTTTAAAAAAAATTGTCCTTGAGGTAAAGTTTGACTCTATACATTTCAAACTTTGTTTCTCTTCTTCCTCCTCTCATAGGTCTGGCATTGGGGACCATAGGCATGATATGAAATTATATAAAAATGCTAGGGCAATTAACACAGCAGTTATATTCTTCCTTCTGAATTGCAGCAGTAACCTAGCTCTGTATGGAAGTAAACCACATACTTAATTCAAATAAATCCTAACTTGATGTATCCCCCATTGTGTGTGATGTAGGGAAGGCATCATGAAAGGGGACATTTGTCTAATGTAATTGAGGTTAAAACACTTCTTTCTGAAAATTTTACAAGTTATAAAACTCCATTGCTATGGCCTACAATGCATTTATGGTAAACTTGGGAATAATAACTTAGGTATACTTGTCTAAGTTTTCATTCTCCACTTGAGGAGAGCTAAGTTGCCTGTTTTTCAACACGTACTAATATCACCCACCCTCTTCTTAACCCCCACGCCCATGTATGTACATATACATATGCGAAGGCAAACCCGGTCTACTGTGCTCATGAGTAGGTATATTGTCTGCCTAATTCTGGAGTTGAGATTCTATATTTATATGGATTTCTCATTAGGTTGCATATTCACATTTAGTATCTTTTATTTTTTTATTTTGTTAAACATATTTTATTTATTTTTTACAAAGAGGAAGGGAGAGGGAATAGAGAGTCAGAAACATCGATGAGAGAGAAACATTGATCAGCTGCCTCCTGCACACCTCCTACTGGGGATGTGCCCGCAACCAAGGTACATGCCCTTGACCAGAATCGAACCTGGGACCCTTGAGTCTGCAGGCCGACGCTCTATTCACTGAGCCAAACCAGTTAGGGCTCATTTAGTATCTTTTAATAAATGCATTAATATCTGGGCCTCCAATATGCCTTACGTTTTGTTTAATGTCTGAATACATGTAAAAATTGAGAAAGAGAGAGAATATGTCTTGGTAAGTTCTTCATCTGCAATCATATTTTCCCCATTGAAGTTAGTATCGTGAAGAATTTCTTGGAGGTACTGAATCAGTTGCAACTAGTACTTTAGAAGAACGCCTATGTAACAATTTCAAGTTTCTCAGGTTTTTTATTAGTCTTCACTTATTCCAAATGCTTACTCTTCAATTGTGAAAAGGTTTTCCCTTCATGGCTTCAAAACAATATTCAGGAGGAAAAGAAGGTATGGACCAGCATGACAACTCTCTCATTTGCCGACATCATCATTTCCCTTTACCCAATCACTTTGGAGGCAAATTGCATTTTTTAAAAAATGGCTGAGTCCTGTGAAGAAGGTTGATTTAAGTAAAAATAGAATAGATTTTGACTAAAATCCCTATAAACTTTCCAATATAAACAGCGACCTTTTATGGGTCACTTTTAGATGAACACAACAAGATTTTGGACAGAGAGAAAGGCAAACAGATGTATGAGCAGAGCTGCTGCAGCCACGCAGGCAGATGTGACTCAGCTCTACAGCTGAGTGATGACTGTGATGGACAGTTGGAGGCCCTGGAAATAGATATCAGGGCTCACCGTTCAGGAACAGGAGGCTTTAGTAAGAGTCGGGGTGGCTAGAAACTTAAGTATCTCATGGTCAGTGGGTAAGAATTTATTGCATACATGAGAAAGTAGTTGGGTATTTCAGTCACAATAGGGTGTGAGAATTCATAACTAGGGTCAGCAGAAAAGAGACTAGAGTCAGCAAAAATACAGACTATTATAGTTTATTGTATAATAGACAGTTACAGATGTTGCTGATTTATGATAACTGGTCCTTCCTATTTTAGGGGAAGAGGCCTTTGGAATATCTTTCCTTGAATTTTTCTATTAAGTGTTTTCTCTCCTGAAGAATATTCTCTCAATCTGGATATTGTGTTTAGTAGAGTCTTTGAAAATTTGGCAGAAAAAAGTACAGGATAATGATGAGTTACCTGATGAGAGCTGAGATCCTAGCATGAGTAGGTTGAGACCTGACTTCAACAAACTCCAACCTGTCTCTCCCCTCAAAGCAAAACACTTTCCCAGAACACAATGGGGGCTTAAGACATAATTGTTGATTAGTGAATAAATATTGGGAATAAAGTTATTATTAATTTACCCTTAAATTACTCCTTATTCACAATGTATAACATAAAATACCTAACTTAAACCATGAATGAATGTTTAAATTTGAATATAATTATGCATCATTTTAGTTAACTGAGGCGATCCTATTGAATGATTCATAGGCTCGAGAATAAAATGTTTAAAAATAGGTTCTAATGTTAGAAAAAGTGTGAACTAGATATCTTATCTTTTCAGAGAGCAGTGACTATTTCTTTATTTGCCATCAAGGAAATATTTTCCACAGGATGCACCTAATGCTTGTCCTTTTCAACATTCCTTTTGAACCTGATAAAATTATTAAAAGGCATCTTAGTAGTAATTATGGGTTTATTATGGTTTAAAATACCAATTTACCTGCACAGAACATTTTCAACTTATTAAGAAAAACCATAAAAGAGACAAAAAGCCTTAAGTGATAAAGTAATTGAAGTCATAAGTGCATTTATAACTGCGATAAGCAGAGAGCCCAACATCCCCTCAACATGTGATTCTGTCTTCTTATTCATTACTACATTTTGGAAATAACATTTGAATAGGCAATATTATATAGGTCTAAAAGTGTCCTGTAGTAACTCAATGGACTCCCGCAGACATATTTAACACTCACTCAATGTTTTAACAAGAGCAGATAATCATAAGTACTCTCTGTCTCTTCCTGGCTTATGTATGGAATCTTTACAAAACAGTTGTATAATTTTAGCAAATTCTTATATGAGTAGGGATTTGTAGGAAAGTTTTATGTCTAGTTTAACAAAGATATGTTGCTTTTTATGTTGAAATGTCTTACACAGAGGCAAAGATTTAGAGTGTCTGTGATCAGGATGTAATGAAACAAAAATCAACTGGTGACTTGGTCTTCTGTTCCCAGTTTTAATAAGCCATCTGACTCCTTTGGAATAATCTCATTTTTATTTTTCCTTAAATTTTACAAATTTTCAATTCCTTAAAATGAACAATTGTAGCAACTTAAGAATTAACAAAATGATGCTTATCGCTTTCCCCTGAAAAATGGCCTGCCATGGATAGAACTTAAATATAAGACTGATAAAGTCTTCACAATACCATTAGATATAGCTTTTAACAATACATTTAGTTGTGCTCAGGGAAAAGTATTATACCAGAATATAACCTATAATATGATAACTCAAATGTCAAAATAACTTTCCATAAATGGTCAATAATAAGAAGAGCGATTTGAAACCATTGTTTTATAAAAGGCCATGTTCCTTCTCAAGCGTTTCATAGTGTTTTATTATGGTATATTGATGATGAAGTCGAGATATATGTTGTGTCTACACTGGCAAAAATTTTAAGTGGCAGTTGTGATTAAAGAGCAATAAACCCCAGAGAGAATAGAAGGAAAATGCCCACGTTCCTCAGTCTATTTGTATATTCCTGTGTTTTTCCTACATCAAATTACTGTCACACCTTTGCTGTTTTTCCTCTAAGAAAAAATACATGGTAAATATAATAGCTCTGAAAAATCCATGTGCAAGGGATACCAACCGGAATAAGTGTTTTCCTGGAGAAGAGCAGAACACACAGAGAGTTCTAGTATTCTAGTTACTCTTTATTTTTGTTTTGGTTATGCTTTTGTCTATAATGTTTGAATTTCAAGTCAGCATTATGCTGAGTTTGACAATATTTGTAACATGCATATTACCCAAAACAACATCACAGGGTTATTCATAGATCTAAGAAGGACCTCAAAAATATATCTTCTAATTGACTGTTAATGATTATACTACTTTTACCAAAATAATCTATTGAAACATTAATCATGAGGCCTAAAATTATATTACTTCTTTAAAAAATTGTGCCTTAACTAAAAATAACACTAACAGCAAAATCACTGAGATAATACATTATATTTTAAATACATCTTAAAAGTCATTTTATCTCTGAAGTGGGACCAAGGACAGAAACCTACAAAGTGGTCAAGTTTGTGAAGTGTGTTTTAAAATCCAATAGAGACTCTAAGGAAGAAAAGTCAACTTTTATCCACGGCTTGGTTTCTCCAGATTTTGTCATGCCTATTTTAAATATTTAAGCCATTTTTAAAATGATGTTTCTTATAAATACTTTCTAGAAATAACAGGGAAAATAGTAGTTAGATGAGCTAGACATGTCTCTGACCATCTGTGTTATCTATTGTGTGTGACTCTTCATACCCAGCTTATATTTTTGTAATTGGCCCTCTAATCTAAATACCAAATGATCAACTATGAATGCCAGCTTGACTGGGATGAGAATTACAGCATATGTACAGTACCTCGGGTTATTATTGTCAGAACACTACAAAATATGTTTGTGACTCTTGTATATAATTGCACCCTGGACTCATTATACCTAGTAATAATGCAGTCTTTTATTCAAGTCAGGATTACTCTGGATCCAGTGTAAATGCTGCTCAGCTCTATTAAGTCATTCAAAACTGAGATGACACTGCTGAAGGTCATTTGGAAAAAATCACAACTAAATTGGCAGATTCAATAGCATAGGAGAGATAAAACCACATACTGAGTTGAGTAAGAAAAATGTGCTTAGAGGCTTTACCAGGTTAGTGACAAAACTCATCAAAATGTATCCCTATTTTATTTCCACATATATACAGGTTTTTTGAAGCTGGTGTCTAATATGTTTATATTATTCATCTTAGTGATATGATATAGTAAATACTTGGTCTTGACAATGATATGAAAGTAACAATAAAGAAAAATCACTATATCTAGATTTTGAATAAATTTGCTTATAGCTGTGGATGGTTGGTCAGGGTAGAATTCAATACTGTAGATATGGTGACTTTTTTATTATTTGATAATCTACAGTTTCCAATTTCAAAATGATAGAGATGTTAAGTTATGGATTCTCCTGTTAAGATAGAATGCCCTATGACTTAAATCTTTATTATGATTTATTTTCACTTTATATTTATTAGTTGTTACTTTGTTTGTTTTTTTTTTTTTAATATATTTTATTGATTTTTTTACAGAGAGGAAGGGAGAGAGATAGAGAGTTAGAAACATCGATGAGAGAGAAACATCAATCAGCTGCCTCCTGCACATCTCCCACTGGGGATGTGCCCGCAACCCAGGTACATGCCCCTGGCCGGAATCGAACCTGGGACCCTCCAGTCCGCAGGCCGATGCTCTATCCACTGAGCCAAACCGGTTTCGGCTGTTGTTACTTTGTTTAACTCAGCTCTTCTCATAACTGGCTCATCCCTACCAGGGCCAATGATATTAATGCTTTAAATAAAATATTTTTCTCTTAAATATCAGATATCCCTTCATATCTTTATCGGTTATATCTCATATATCACATATAAAATGTTAGTTATTTGTGAAAAGTCTACCTTGTAAAATAAAAATTGAAATTATATAATCATAAAAAATAAGAATTGAAAGGGGTCCTTGCCATTTGGACTGCTTTTCAGATGAAATGAAGGTCCAGTAATATTTAGTAAATTGCAAAGTCACAGAGATGGCTGGTGGAAAATTCAAGGCATCATGTTCTTTACATTAAAATATTACTCTGGTTGTAAATTGTTACTCTAAGTAATGCATCTACTATGGATTATTATTTATTATATTAAGAGAAGTACACAAATTGGCAAATCTTATGGCATTTCTGCAAAACTGTCTTCCTCCAGTTGTGTTTTATGACTTTGTATGATACTTGGATTACCTGCTCTAGTGAGTTCATCCAGATGTTTTTTATTGATCCTGCAAAACCCTGTCCAATCAAGACCCTTTTAGTCAGAGGTCCCTTTAGTATCTGTCCTCCATTCAATTAGAGTCACAACCATTTAGGATAGATGTATATTGCATATACTTTCCATAACAGATTGCCTCAAGATCATAGAAGGTAAACAATATCCATGAAATTATATATATATATATATATATATAGAGAGAGAGAGAGAGAGAGAGAGAGAGAGAGAGAGAACGCGCCAGGGTCTGTAATGTCCAAAATGACTGAAGGCTCAACTGAACACTGGAATTCAGTCCTTCAGTCAGTGCTGGCTCACCATGGCAACCCAGCACTGACTGCTGAGGTGGCTGCGGATCAGACCTGGAGAGAGGCCCAGAGAGAGAAGCAAGGTCTGATCCGCAGCCCCCATTGCAGTCAGTGCTGGGTCAGCGCAGCGGAAGTCAGTCCTGCAGTCCCAGCACTGGCCGCTGCAGGCGCAGCGACCCAACACTGACTGCTGAGGGGGCTGCAGATCAGGCCTGGAGAGAGGCCCCGAAAGAGAAGCAAGGTCTGATCTGCAGCCTCCGTGGCAGCTGTTGATCAGCCCTTGCCTCTCTTTCTCTCTGGGCCTCGCCAGCAGCCGCGGGGCCTGCTGATCAGTCCTGCCTCTCTGATCAGGCCCAGAGATAAGCCCAGAGACACTGATTGGCATAGAAACCGACCAATCAGAACCAAATCTGGGTGAACTGCGAAGGCAGAACTTAAGGGAGCTGAGGAGGAATTTTAAGGGCAACAGCTGTTTGGTGTAAGGTGTAAGAAAGTGGTTCAATTTTTTAATGACTGGTTTGGCAGTAAAGTGCATATGGCTGGCTATCAGTCCAGATATAGGGATTATGTGTTTTTGTCTGCCAAGAGCATCTCCTCCTGCTGAAAAAGGTTTTCCCTCCACCCCCATTTAAGTAATCCTATCCTGTATAATACATCTATACAAATAAAAGGGTAATATGCTAATTAGACCAGGTCAACCGGCCATCTTTCGGACATCCAACTTCCTTCCGGACAAAGCCATGGTGGTGGGGGCCAAGGCAGAAGCAGTTAGGAGTGATCAGGCCGGCAGGGGAGGGCCGTTGGGGGTGACCAGGCCGGCATGGGAGAGCAGTTAGGGGCGAGATCAGGCCGGCAGGAGAGGGCAGTTAGTGGCGATCAGGCAGGCAGGCAGAAGGGTTAGGGGCTATCAGGCAGGCAGGCAGGTAAGCAGTTAAGAGCCAGCAGTCCCAGATTGTGAGAGTGATGTCGGACTCCCGGTTTAGGACATCCCCCAAGTGGTCCTCGATTGGAGAGGGTGCAGGCTGGGCTGAGGGAACCCCCTTGGGCATGAATTTCGTGCACTGGGCCACTAGTATAAATATAAAAGGCCAGTTTCCTATTTTATTTGATGTCCCAATCCTGTGAGCAGATATTTAAAATGTGGTTGTGACATTTTAGAACAATGGTAATACCAGCTCTTGCACTTAAAAGGCCAAATGATAAAGAACAAGGTGACAAATAGAAATCACCTTGAAAAACACACAATAAGCTACTGTTTTTCAATAAAGAGCTGTTTTGGTCCTTAGATAAACAGAAGAAAAAAATAGACTTGAATTCTGATAATTATATCTAGTTAATGGAACATATCACTAGATAAAATACCTTTGACAGTCCATGAAATCTGTTTATAAATCAATAGTCTTCCTTAATTTTTTAACTTCCATTTTTATCCTCCATAAATATTTGACTTTGCAGCATCAAATATTTTCTCTCTTGAATGCTCTTTGCTGTCAAATTTTATTATGTAGTTACCAAATACATTTTGTCACCTGAGCATTTCCTTTGAGTAATTTCAAGTGAGAAAATATTGCATTGATTTCAACATTTATTCTATATAGAAAATGCAAATCTCAACATAATGCATCTGGCCAGAAAGATTCTCTAAGGAAATAAAGGAAAATAGCAGTTGTTTCAAAATTAGTCCTCAAACTTGACCAGATGCCATTTTAAAGATTGAAGCGGTCCATATAGTTGACCCAATAGAAAAGAAACTTTGCAACTACCTGACACATTATCCTTTGTGTTTATTTATTTAAATTTAATATTTATGTTTGCATGAAGATAGTAAGCCTCCAAATTAGAAATATTCAGGAGTTGCTGAGTTCATTCTAAAATTGGGAACTGTTGTATGTAATTGAGGAGAAAAATATTTATTTCAGTGACTTTTCAGAGTCTTTATTTAAGCCCACAAATTTCAGAGGATGGACACACTTTGATATGGCCCTTACCTTTCTGTATAGTGTCAGCTCTCCACATCCTAGATCCCCATCATATTAAAAAGTGTACTATGGCCCTAACCGGTTTGGCTCAGCGGATACAGCATCGGCCTGCGGACTCAAGGGTCCCAGTCAAGGGCATGTACTTTGGTTGTGGACATATCCCCAGTGGGGAGTGTGCAGGAGGCAGCTGATCGATATTTCTCTCTCATCGATGTTTCTAACTCTCTATCCCTCTCCCTTCCTCTCTGTAAAAATCAATAAACTAAATTTTTAACAAAAGTATACTATGGAAGATCCCCAAAGGACCTCCTCTCATTTTTTCACAATTGCTATTTCCCAAGAAGCATTTTATCTCTGTTAATCCCTCTTTATTCTTCAAATGCCTTTTTGGTTTTACTCTACTATTCTCAAAAACACTTAGTACAGTTCTGTTTTGTAATGAAATTATTTGGTTAGCTGTTTCTCTCCCCAACAAGACTGTGAGCTCCCATATCTGTCTCTTGAACCTAAATGCTAGATAACCCCAGTGACTGCGAGCTACCTTACTCAAAGTGGACCTTCCTTGAATGCCTGCCCAACTAATGTGATTTTCTCTCTTTCTCTGGATTGTTGGATATATTTTGGAAATCATTAGTATATCAAGGAAGTATATCAGTAGACACACAGGACTTCTCTAAGTATCAATACGTTTTCTATACAAAATAGTTATTACACACACATATACACACACATCCAGATAATCAAACTCAGTAATTAGAAGCAATATACCCATTCCTCCTCATATTTCAATTTCTAGTACTATGTTACAGCCACAGTTGCTTCAAAAATAAATGTGTATCATTTCAGGACCTCAAAAAAATAAATTTTACATAAGTAAAATGAACCCAGAGCTCTTCAAAATTATCCAATATTTTTCCCATATTCTTTTTTTTATTCTGTGAACATTTTACTCCCTGCACCCTTTTTACAAACTTAAGGAAGGATTAACCTTTTGCTACAGTACTCTTCGTTGGTGAATAATTAAAAGTTGCCTGTAGCCATGGCAGTTTATGTTTGAAATCACTTCCATTAAACAAAATATTTTTGTCATGTAGGACCTGTTACTGCTTTAGAGACCTCCAAGCAATACTCCAGAATGACCATAATTGGTGTTTTATGGTCAGCAGATAACGTGTGTCCCTAAAGGTCAGTGCTGGAATAAGGTCCTACCATGGCATTAGAGGAAGAATACAGTACTGCTCTCCAGATCTGGCATCAATCTTATTTTCCTTATTTGTGATTCAGATGCTCTAGGACACCTTGGCTTAGTTGGTTGGAGCTTTGTTCTGTGCCTCGGAAGATTGCGGGTTTAATTCCAGGTCAGGGTACATGCCTAGGTTGTGAGTTCAATCCCTGGTTGGGACACAAAGGGGAAGCAACCAATCAGTATTTCTCTCTCACATCAATGTTTCCCTCTTCCTTCCTTCCTACCTCTCCAAAATAAAAAAAATAAAAATTTTAACTAAAGAGATGAACACCTAATCAAACTGTAATCACCAATTTTAATGGCAATTATATTTGACTTAGTATTCATCTTCAAGGTCGTTTCAACTGTATGCATTTTCCCCTGCCATCCATTTTCTGAAATGTCATTGGGTCAGTCTTTTAGTGAGCCTAACAGAAATGTGTGTGCCTGACTCTGACTGAAAAGGTGCTCAAAATCACAAATGGCTGGGGACAGGACTGGGACAGAATGCATGTCTCCTAATTCACCCTATGTTCATATATCCTAAATATAATATTTTAAAATGATAATAGGTATCAAAAATGATCATCAATGGTACAAAAAATTGGCAGAAATAAAAGAATCAAAGCTCACAAATAACACATTGTTGGTGGCAGTGTTATTGAGTTCAGCAAAGAAAGGCTTCAAAGCCAAGAACTCTAGCCCAAGGTGTTTATTTAGCCTTTTAGAAAGAAAATCACAGAGGCAGAAGAAGTGAGCCAGCTGGGCTGCGTAGATTGAGGAAACAAGTTACAGAAGCAACAGGAGGCCCCTTGAATCTTGGAGAAAGAAAGCAAAAGATACACGCCTAAGGAAAGAAGGAGGGAAGAGGCATGGGCATGCTCTAGAGCAGGGGTCCTCAAACTACGGCCCGCGGGCCACATGCAAATACAAATATTGTATTTGTTCCCATTTTGTTTTTTTACTTCAAAATAAGATATGTGCAGTGTGCATAGGAATTTGTTCATAGTTTTTTTTTAAACTATAGTCCGGCCCTCCAACGGTCTGAGGGACAGTGAACTGGCCCCCTGTGTAAAAAGTTTGAGGACCCCTGCTAGAGAAAGAGCATGCACTGGTCTTTTTTGTTAAGGGTTTTATCTATTTCCTGAAGCAGGAATTTTAGGGGAGTTCTCAGGGGAGGATCTCAATAGAATGTTGGTCAGCTTTCCAAGTGTGTCATTTCAGGGTTCTGGTCTCTACTGATTGTTTGGTGCTAGGGTTGGGGGTCATTGGTCATTGCATCTGGTCCTGATGTGGATCATGGCACCACTTCCTCTGGTTTTGCTGCTTTTCTGGGACTGGAGCTGAAACACAACTGAGGCTTAGATGTTATTTCTAGTTTGACCAAAACTCTGTCTCTGTGGTCAACAGACCTAAGGCTTTGTTCTTAACAATGTTTAATTCTGATCAGAACCTCATTGTCCTAAAAGCTTAATGTTTAAGGGAGTGGTCATGCAAGGGAGGAGGCAGGAGGGACAGGGGCCAGTTTGAATCACCGTCTATTCCGCTTGCCAATACATTTTCCTGCATCAAAATGACTTAGGAAACAAAATGTTTTCCAGAGTTTAGCACAGAATGCTTCAAAATGTGATTTTCTTAGAAAAAGCATCATAGTTTCCTATTACAGTGACTTACTCTGCATTATGAAATGAAATCCATTCTTAATACACCTGGATTTTCATATACAGTGGATGGCCTCTCTCACCATAGCCCATTGTAGGGAGCTTTTGCATGCATAACTAAAATTCTGAATTCTCAGTTACTTGAGGCTAAAAACTAATGACTTTGGTTCAATTGCAGAGTAGGCTAGTGAGGTCAGGAATTGAAATCTTTATTTAAGATACTGATTTCTCTCCCTTCCAAGTTTCAAAAAGCAATGATGTGCCTTCATCTACTATCTCTCTGTAGGTTACCAGGAATAATTCAATAGCAATGGAAATGGAGGTTGAGGCCTTTTCCCTAAAATTTCTGCCTTAGCTTTATATTCTTCAACAAATCTTTCCTTTCGCTTCGGTTTTCATTGTTTCCTAACATAAGAGTAGGCTCTTTAAGTGCCTTTGTCCCTAGAACAGTGATATGTTCAGTAATGTTCCAGCAGTTACAAATGAAGAAGGAAAAACATTGGTGGGATATTTGAAATGTAAATTATAAATTTGTAATCATTACAGAAACCCAATCCCAAACAAATGCGTGAATAATGAAAGTGAAACATACATGGAGACTTTAATAATATGAATTTTTGATATTATAAACTGAAAAAAATCTATACTTCCACAAATTTATTTTATTTCTCAAACTATTTTTATACATCTGCTAAGAATACTTTTATGAATGTGTCTCTAGCCTTGAAAGTCATGAAGGTCATTGTGTGAAGTCTGTCAAGATAACAGTGTCTATATCCATATTCTGAATATAGTATGCTCTAAATGAGCTGGTTCTTTGCAGGATAAGGACCTCCAAATCCTTAAATCTTGAGGCTTCTCTACCTTAGCTAGTATCCTGAAGAAAATATAAATGAGGGGCATGCAATTTAAGGTCACTCTTTATAATTGGTTAGGCCTTTTCTCGACCTTATCCAATCCATCCAGGTGTTCTTCGCTGGGTTCCTTTGGAGTTACCGGGAGCCTTTTCACTTAGAGTTCAGGAAGGCCTCTGATGCCTACCTCAGGCTTGTTCACAATGTCCACTCTGGTTTCAACTTTTGGCCTTCAACAAGATAATCTTCAAAATGAGAGTTCCAAATAGGTTAAAGTACAAGATAATTATTGAAATGCAAAAGCTTTTCATATCTGCTCCTTCTATCAAAACCAATGAACACACTAGCACCTTGGTAGAAGTGTTTCTTAGCTGTAACCTCCTGGTGAGAGCCTCCCACTTTGGAAGTTGAGGAAGTACATGCTTCCTCCCATGTTAGAGCCTGTGTCCAATAGTGAGCAAAGCTTCGACCTGTTAATGATGTTAGTATATGGTCCAAGACAACTGTCTGTGTGCAGCATACTAAAATACAGGTATTCATAACACTTGAAGATAATTGCTTAAGAAATTTTAGATTTTACATTCTAAACCTGTCCTTCTCAGATTACAGAGTCCAATAATCACTCTCTAAAGAGAACCAAATTTTTCTTTAACTAAATAAAGTTTTAGAATTTAAAAGCAGGTTTAGTCACCAGTATAATTTTTTTTTTGTTCTAGAAAGTTAACTATATAAGAAATTATCTTCTGAATATAAACTTTATAGGATATGACTATGTGTCCATCATTTTTTCCTACTAAATTCTTACCAGGAATATTTGCTGATGTAATACATGGGGTGTCTTATAGGAAAAAATATTGAGTGTACTGTATTTCAGAAAACTTAAAGTAGCATCAGATTTCTTAATATCAAGGGTAAGAAAAATGTTCAGAATTGAGACTTAATAACACTCAAATTTATAAACCTTATTTGTTTGTTTTGCTATATTCTTGAATGTGGATTAAAGTATATTGATTAATCTTTGTTATAAGTCCTACAGTGCTTTGCTCTCCCTTTCATTTCCAAAATTAATTTATTTTTCCTGTGTTCCCATTTCATCTTCATCATTATAGATTTGTTTTAGCATTTTGTATATATAATATTTCTTTGGCATTTTGTACAATTTTAGACTTTTTTGTCTGTGGCTCAAACTTTGTGTAGAATTTTTTGTTTAAGTATATAAGTTCTCAGAAATATATAAAATACATAAAATACTTATAATTTTATAAGCTTGATTAAATTCAAATCAAGGTTAACATTACACATCTTAGAAATTCTAAGCTTGCATTCAGAAGGTCTATGAAAATAGAACTCAGTATAGACTGTGTTGGCATTTATCCGTATCGATTTTCAAATTAGCAGGTGGCAGATGTCATTTTCATTTACGTGCTGAATACTTAAGTGTTCCTTGACTGAAATCACATGAACATCTGGTTTGATACTCTAGAAATACAGTTATGTAGTAAGAGTGTGTGTGTGTCAGAGAGTGGGAGAGAGAGAGGAGGTTGATGTTCATATTTGTTCATATTTACTGTATAAGGCAAAAATTCTACCCACCTTTCTTTGCTGCATGGAAGGATGTGTGTGCCTTCTAGAGACAAGCTAACCTGAAAGAGAGAGGTCAGAAGGATGAGTACACCTTCCTAACTGAGGAGCTAACTTACCAATGTCCCATTATTCCAAAGTTCTTACTATGGGAATAAAAGTGGGAAGGCAAGAAGAGAACAAAAATAGTTCCTCCTACACAGAGTGTATGCTGTTGATGTAGCTTCCATAAACTTTATTATAATATTTAAGTCTGATTTATAATCAAACTACTGTGCTTCTCATTCTACTGTAACTGTGTTACTGGCAATATCAAGGGTCAATATCAATAAATTACACACTTTCAGATTTTTTCCTACCCAGAACAAATGTCACAATGATGCTACACAAACCAAATATGTTGGAATCTAAAATCCCTAAGATATATCTTTTTTTTCTTCACCTTAAACACAGTATGTTGACTTTAAAGATGAGAAAAAAGAGGTATTCTCCAAGGGCATTCATCTTCTTTCCCCTTGAATTTGAGATTGCTATCAACAGATGCAGGGGTTTCCAGTTGACAGAAAGCAGTATGTATACGATGCCTTCAACTTCCAAGACACGAAGCAGTTGTCACGATGAAACTTTATAGATAGAAAATATTTACATTAAAAACATATGGAAAATGTTTTCAGTGGAAGGAAACAAAATACTAGAAAGTAAAATTCATCATGATAAGAAACCTGTATAATGCAGTCAGCAAATAACAGAAAACAGGAAAGAACTGGACCATATTGGATATTTTCCCCAAATGTGGTCAGTTAATCTGTACAGAGGAAGTTGTTCTTCATTTTCTACAAGTGGTTTCTTAGTCGGTTCTTTTTTTAGGTTGCTCTTGATTCATTTCAGTAATGTCCATTATGAGGAAAGGAAATTAAAAGACCTATATTGCAAAGTTTTGACATTTAATAAATCATATTTTTGAAAATATGCCATGTTTTATTCATTAAGGCAAGAATTAATATGACAACCTTGGAAATCTCCTCAGTAGGATTTTTGACCTTAAAAGCTTGTAAAGATTAATTACGTTGGTATTTGTTCAAATATTTGCATATAATTGCCAGCTATCCTAATTGAGTGTCTAGCTTTTTTCAGTAACTATGAAAATAATTCAGACACAGAAGGGTAAAGTTCAGACTTTTTTAAAAAAGTGAGTAAGAAATATTTACAAATAAAATTTACTCACTGGTTGATTTTTAAGAAGGGAATGGCATGATTTTGAATCACAATTTATGTGATGAGAATAAAGGGTTAAATTCACCTAGCTAGAAACTTCATAGATATTTAAGAGAACATTAAAATTAAGCTAGATAACAAAATATCATATTCTTTAGTGTTATAATTTGCCTTGGCAAGATCCATTATACAGGCTACATTTCAGGAACAGAGAATAAAAGGTAATGATTTCAAAACGTTTGAGAACAGAACCTTTGGTTTCATCAAGGGGAAGCATTTCCATTTGAAGCTAGGAAAACTGAAGTTAAAAAATGGTTAAGTAACTAATTCAAAGTCCAGGATCTAGTTAGGAGCAGAGTCAAGGCCCAACTCAGTTCTGATGCCAGCCAGCATCAGTAACGTCCCCACTTTAACCCAGCCTGAACGTGTACACCTATCTTTAAGCTGATGTCTAACAATGATCATTCAGAATAGATTGTCATTCTTAATCCAAGCACATTTCTTAATTATGGGTAAGCCATGTAACTTCCCTGTGATACCAGCAAAAGTCTCAAGTTTTCTATCTTGAGGATCACTTATTGAATTACTCCATTTTAATTACAAATGTTGGTCCAACACAATTTCTATGTTGGAGGGGGGTTTTCGGAGCCATAAACAATTTGTAAGTAAGGCTTGAGGTTCATGACACATGACAATTTACACAATGGGGAGAAAGATGGCAATTTTCCATATTAAACGATGTATAATGGAAAGGTATTGATGGAGGTTCTAGGAAATTAAATACTTCCGACCAGCCTTCTGATGCTGATGCTCTGAGAGAGCTCCTTCCAGTTAGTTAGCTGAGATTAATAGGGGGTGGAAATACTATCAGAATTTCCTGCTGCCCAACCCTGTCTCTCCCTTACCTAACCCGTGTTCTCTCTCTTGATCTAAATCTCTTCTTGATATTCACACACAGACACACACATCGCTCTTTTACAGAGCTTTATGCACGTCCTTTTCTGAGATCAAATGGCTCTCTCTTTCTCTCTCAACCCCATGGTCCATGTGAGGAGTGTGCAGTTTTTACCCTAGTTGCATTTCAGGGGTGTGTGAATCTTTCACAGGGTCTGGCACAGGATCAGTGGCAAGGCTGCTTCCTTGTCAGCTTGTTCATGATGATTGATCTTCCGGAGAATCTCCTTTCATCAGCCTGAGAGGAGGATCATTTGGCTGATTTATTATTATGGCTCATCACCTTGGAAGTTTCCTTAAAAGACCTTTCTGTGTGACATGTAATCTCTACCAGTGAATATATTTTACATGACATCTGCACTTTGATACTTACCTGGAATATAAACTGTTTGGGGATTTTCGCTAATGTTCTACATTGCACAAATTGCTGTTTTAGCATTTATTGCTTGGTCATAGTTTTCAATCTTCAGCACTTTCGGCAATCTAGGCAATATGGAATCATCAGCTTGCTTTTCTAACATAGTTCAGTTGATCTCTAGCTGTGTTTGCTCTGGTAATAAAGTTTCAGAGATTGGATCATCTCTGTATAGGGAATTAGCTGTTTAAATTTGATCTTGTAATTTGACATAAAATACCAATGTGGCTCAAAATATAATTAAATCAAGTGTCAGTGCAAAAAAAAAAAAGATGCACTCTTTACCATTCATGGACCATATTATTCAAAAAAGAAAGAAAAAAAATTTATCCTGTTTCTCAAAACCCCCCAAATAGTCCACTTGTTACCCCCATTTAATTATCTTTTTAAGACCATTTAATTATCTTTCTGCCTGTTCTTAGATACCAAAAGGGACTTTTGTGAAATGCTAGTCCAAATCCATTGGCATTTGGAAGAACAAACCAGTATCATTAAAAATGGGAATTAATATCATGGAGAGACATTCTAAAGGAAGAATCAGGACACTGAGTTGCTGTTCTTGACCTTGAAACTACAAAAATCTAATTAGTTGCCTCCATACATTTTATCTATAATAAAAGCGTAATATGCTAATTAGACCAGACATCCTTCCAGATGACCTTCCAGACGAAGCTGGGGCTGTGAGGGAAGCCTGGGTGCCGGGTGCCTGCCGGCAGCCACAGGAAAGCCGGGTCCTGGGTGCCAGAGGAAGTCGAGGGAAGGAAGGCCTACTCTTGCATGAATTTTGTGCATTGGGCCTCTAGTATTATATAAATATGTTAAGATCCAATGAAAAAATTAGTAGACCAAACATAACTACTAATAGTTATTTTACATTTAGTTTTTTTTCACATGAAATTTTAAATTATAGTCTCAAAGACATGTAAAAATATTGAAATTTAAAAATTTTTCACAAACAGGAGTATTTTTTTAAAATATTTTTTATTGATTTCAGAGAGAGGAAGGGAGAAGGAGAGTCGGAAACATTCATGATGAGAGAGAGTCATTGATCAACTGCCTCCTGCACTCCCTGTATTGGGGATTGAGCCTGAAACCCATGCATGTGCCCTGGTCTGGATCAGTGGTCGGCAAACTCATTAGTCAACAGAGCCAAATATCAACAGTACAACGATAGAAATTTCTTTTGAGAGCCAAATTTTTTAAACTTAAATTATATAGGTAGGTACATAGTTATTAACTTAATTAGGGTACTTCTAAGGCTTAGGAAGAGCCACACTCAAGGGGCCAACGAGCCGCAGTTTGCCGACCACGGTTCTAGTTCATGGGCCGATGCTCAACCACTGAGAGCAACACCACCTTGGCACAACCAGGAGTTTTATTATATACTATTGCACAATAAAACTTTCAGGAATTTTTATTAGAATAGAGTTTGTCTTTTTGGGGGAGGAAGTTGTGGTTAAAACAAAGACTAACATCATTTTTTAATACAACACAATTCTCCATTTAATAATCTACAATTGTGAATTTGAGCATCTAATTAAAAATTTCCAGAAACAGGAATTGTTCTCATGACCATGAAAAAATATCAGTAAATAAAAACAGCCAGAAAAATGCAATTAGCAGGCTAGGATACTTAAGCACCTATTATAAATATGCTGAATTTTCTCAACATGTTAAAAGAAATCAGGGGCATAATCAGAAGAAGTGGAAATGGAGTTGGCAAAGAATTGTCAAAAGAAACAAAAAAAAGAAAAATATATATGTATAGGTAAATTGGATTTCACCAAATTAAAAAATACCATTCTTTGGAAAACAATTTTAACAAAATGACTGGGTGTTCATAATATTATTTAATTTATAGTTTCAATTTAAAAATACTTCAAATTATATTATTGATTGGCCTTTTTATAATTATTTTTCTGCAACATACAAATTTTTGTTGATAGTTTTATTTTGACCTTTATATTTATTTTGACCTTTATAAAACTCAGGGGCAGTTTACTTAGTATGAGCGTAATTGTTTGCTTTTTACATAGCATTTTCTCTGTGTATTTAATCAGTAGGAGGTCTGCAGAGTTGATGCATTTATATATGTCCATTATATAACTTTGCTTTAATCTATAGCCTGGTAAACATGGGGAAAAAATTTGAAAGTACTTTTAACCTAATTTCCGATAATACTGTTCTTGGAGTTTGAGCAACCTAGTTTAGCTAGTGTCTCATTTATTTAATTCTTCCCTGGCAGGAAAACTTTTTTTACTAAAGGAAAACTTTAAATCCTAATTTCTGATACTGTCTCATGTTCTCTTTTTGGATGGACTCCATGGGACATGTGTGAAAATGATGAAAAGAGCTTTGAATGGATCTGCTGGCCAGACATCATATTATGTTAAACATTCCATCATTGCTTACTGTTTAATGAAAGACATTCTATAAAATAGTTTATTTTGAATAAAATTTGCCTTTATTAGGAATGATCCAAAAATAGACAAAAAAATGAAAATTGTTGTCATGATCCTTTTAGAATCATATAATTGAGATAAACTATCTATAAAATTATGTAATTTTGTCTACATAATTTTCCAAAGTAAAAACCCACTTTGAAATATATTGGGAATTTCTCAGGTTCATGGATGGTTGAGAACAATGAAGGTATAACTGGCCATGAAATTCATAGGCCCAGGCTCCCTTCGAAGGAAGAAGGGCCTTAGCTGAAAAGGCCGATTGCTATTTGCAATGCTGCATTTCTGCCCTGATAATTTCAAATTTTTGATTATTATTAGGTTTGGATTCTGATTGCTGCTTTTCATTCCCAGTTTGGTAGTTTGAAATTATGTGTCATCGTGTGTGTGTGTTTGTGTGTGTAAATGTGCATAAATACATATATATGTACAGCTCTATATATGTCATATATATCTGACTATAATATACATATGTACATATCTATCATCTATCTACCTATGTATCTATCTCTCTAGATCTCTGTCTGTCTCTATGTAATCTTAGTATAATTATGATGCACAAGAATGGCTATTGCACTTTGTTTAGGAGATGATTTCAGTAGCTTTCAAATCTCACACATGCAGAGCAGACAGCAAGCCACACTCCGTTTGCAAACCTTTAGTCTTGAGTTTGATGCTTCATTTATAACACTGCTACTCTGCCAAATGGTACAGTGGCTCTGATCCAGTTAACTAACTCTGGTGAAACTAAGAAGAGCAGTGGATGTCAGACTTATGCAAAACATTAAAAAAAACAACTAAGAACAGCAATTGTACAATGCCAGGCTCTGTTGCTATTAATCAGATGTTCTTTTGTTCATTGTTTCATTTAACCCGCACAACAGTTCTTTTAGGAGATATTATAGCTATCTTGTAACTATTTTATTGGACTAAATACTTCACAAACACCTTCCTTTTAGCAATGCCAAATGTCCTCCAGTTTATATTACTAGGTTAATAAGTGACATTTCAGTCATTGTAATCAAGCAAGAAGAGAGAGATATTCCATGCCTCTCCTTTCTTCTGATGAGCAACTTGAACCTAAAACAGTTCTCCAAAGCCGTGCATGAGGATACATAATTTGTACAACAGGTGCATACCCAGCCTTTCAGTGCATATTTTCTTAATGCTACCTGGTATTCACAAGTTAAAGCATCAATCGACATTTCTTACTGTCCTAAAGCTACCTAGAGCTATTCAAATTTATGACTGCAGCAAAGATACCTTTATCTAATTTTTCTTTCATTTTAGTCAGACCTTCAATCATCATTTATAGCAGCCAAATAGCAAACAATTTGCCTTATACATTAAAAGTCAAGGCATTTTAAAAAGTCTACTTATTTAGAAATTTTCACTTATGAAATTTTTGCAAAAGGGAAGGTAGTAAAATGTACTCAACTCACTTATCTTGGGATTTCTTGGAATCCCAAGTGACTAAAACACTTACAAATTAGTAGGCAGTTTGGTCTCAATCTATACCTGGTACAAAACTGGGCAACCTAAAATTATTACGTAGATGATAAAATTTCAATAATTTAACTATGAATACTTAATAAGCATTAAATCCCCACACTTAATATAAAATATTACTCTTGCAATTTTCACTTTTGGAATGTCTGTGAATCATTAATTTATTGAATAAAAGATTCTTAATATTTAGCTCAGAAAATTTAAATAGTGCGCATAAATAAGTGGGACATTAGATAAAAAATATGCATGTATTTTCCCAAGCTTAGGATTAAGGACTGAAGTACTTTTAATTAGCATCTTCCATTTTAGAAATAAGAAAAATATGCCCAGCCAGCATGGCTCAGTGGTTGAGGGTCAACCTAGAAACCAGGAGGTCATGGTTTAATTCCCAGTCAGGGCACATGCTTGGGTTGCAGGCTCGGTCCCCAGTGTGAGGCATGCAGGAGGCAGCTGATCAATGGTTCTCTCTCATCATTGATGTTTGTCTCTCTCTCCTTCCCTCTCCCTTCCTCTCTGAAATCAATAAAAATATATTATAAAAAAAAGAAAAAGAAGAAATGAGCCCTAGCCGGTTTGGCTCAGTGGATAGAGTGTTGGCCTGCGGACTGAGGGGTCCCATGTTCGATTCTAGTCAAGGGCATGTACCTTGGTTGTGGGCACATCCCCAATGGGAGGTATGCAGGAGGCAGCTGATTGATGTTTCTCTCTTATGGATGTTTCTGACTCTCTATCCCTCTCCCTTCCTCTCTGTAAAAAAAATCAATAAAATATATTTTAAAAAAAGAAATGAGAAAAATATACTATCTTGCTTCTCATTGTCCTGATTTTGCTAATCTCTGAAAGTTTATCATATTTAAAATTCAGCAAAACATTTGTCTCTGAAAAAACTAGTGTATATTTACACCTTTCCCTTAGCTAAGGAATGATAGGTAAAAATATGTTTAATGTCTTTTATGGCTGAAATTATAATTAATTTTCAGCAATGAAACATATTGTATACACATGAATTCTATATTGATTTTAACAATAAGTCATGCTTCTTCTATTATAAGGATTATATTAACTGTATTTGAATTAATATATCTAATAAAGGGTAACTAGGGTCTTTTAAAATAAATATCAGGAGATTATAAGGCAAAGATAATCATTTTAAATTGAATTTGTGTAATGGCACTTAACATTTTCTTTATATAATACTTTATCCATGTGCATTATTTAAAATTTATACCATAAATCCTAAAATTGAAAATTAGCTTTAAGCCTAAACTGCAGAGATAAAGAGAAATACCTTGATTAATACAAATGTGTTCAGGATTAAAGTGCTCATACTTATGTGCCTTAAATCAAACTTTCAACTAATGTTAAAAAAAAGAAAGAAATACTACCATTTGTGCCATGGGTGGATCTTGAGAATATCAAGGTAAACAAAATAAGGTAGATAGAAAAAGTAAAGAAAAACAACATATGATTTCACTCATATGTGGGATATACAAATGAAAACAACAAATGAACAAACGTGACAAACAAACAAAAACTCATAGACACAGACGACAGTGTGGTAGTTACCAGAGGGTAGTTACCAGAGGGTAGTTACCATAGTGAAGGGAAAAGAACCAAATATATGGTAACGGGAAAAAGTTTTGACTTGGATAGTGGGCACACAATGCAATATGCAGATGATGTATTATAGAATTGTACACTTGAAACCTATATAGTTTTATTAACCAATATCACCCCAACATACTTATTTTTAAAAAAAGAAAAGAAAATCCTAGATTTTTTTTCAGCCTACTAGATATATACTGCTATCCCTAATCACCTAACACCATGTCATTTCTATAACTCAATCAGCTCAGTTCTGTCTACTCTTCTGCCATATACTAAAACTTGTGTCAGTGTTTATACAAACATTATGACATGGTTCCATTGTTTAAAATCCTAGATAATTTTATAATCCCTGTGTCTCTTTTCTCCCTCATATTGTGCGTAGGCAAGAACCATACCTTGTATACTCGTTTTGTGGTGAAACTACAGGTAAATTTCATTTCCTCAAACCAATACCTAAGTGAATTTTTAAAATCCTAATATCTGAAATATTAATCAAAAGGGGGATGAGAATGTTATCTGAGTATCTATCAGTCCCATTGCTTAGTTTATAGTAGTTTTACCTTTTCAGTTTTATATAAACACTGCTTTTCTTTTCTTTTCTTTTTTTCAACAAAAGGCTAAGTTTGTGAGTCCTAGGTTTTTGGCTGATGGGAGTTTTCTTCTCTAAGACAAACCTGAGATTTGTATCAAATCTATGCAAGTGGCTATTTTATATTAAGGAAAACTATTATTTCATTGTCTAATTCTGTTAGTGTTTATGCTTTTTCAAATAGATATATTCAGTGGACCATCGCATTACCCACAAAGAACAAAATAACAACATAATGAATATAATGTATTTTTGCTTCAGAGTCAGTAGGATGCTAACATACCAAACTGATCATCTAATTCTAAAGCCAGTAATTTTCAACCTTTTCATCTCATGCCACACATAAACTACTAAAATTCTGCAGCACACCAAAAATTTATATTTTTGCTAATCTGACCAAAAAAAGGTATAATTTTGATTCATTCACACCGGATGGCTAATGTTGTGTTGGCTGTTATTATTTTCTTAGTTGACAATTTAAGGGAAAAGAGGTCAGGGCCCCTGACTAAATAGTCAGTTACTACATGTTTTAGAAGTTCTTGTGGCACATTAGTGTGGCTCTTGTGGTATACTGGTTGACAGTCACTACAATAAACAGTTAAGCCACCAATATGTAAACGTGTGTTGGTAGCACAACTAAATATTTTGTGTTTTAGATTGGATGAGATTAAACTTGTCTGACTCAAGGTTCTATTTTGCACTTATTCAAACAACAGCATAACTTGATCTAACAATTCATCTCAACATATGATTCTAATATGAAGTAAAAGGTTATATTTTCTGTATGTTTTTATGTTATTTACACAAGAGCAAGTTACAGATAAATATGTCTTGATTGTTTAGATGAGCTACCAATTATATAGAATAACTTACCAATTAAAGGGCATAGAATATATAAAGGTCAGAGAAAATCAACTTCAACTAAGGAAACAATTTCATCTTTAATTTTAAGACATTTTCAGCTTAAAATGTACTGTGATGGTTAAGCCAATTCTTCCTTATTTGTGGTCTTCAATGTAACAATTATGTGTTATTACTCTTTGATTCTCAACTTTTCAGTCAATTGTGCTTATTTGGGGGCGGGGGGGGGCGAGGGGGGGAAGGTAGCATAAACCAGTCTAAAACATCCCATTCCGGCATGTGGATTATTTTGAGCAGAAGGCAAACAATTCTTGACAACTTGGGAAAAGTGTTTTTACTTCTCCCTTCGCTGCCTAAGATAATTTAGAAAGGGAGACATATTTACCCATTACTTTCTATTAGATTTCTCTAACAGCTCTCTGATATTTTAATAGAATCACAGTATTTATGGAGTATTCTTGATGTAAAATTTTAAACAGCTTTAAAGAAGTCTCATAACAAATTTATGAATTATCTGTTTATAGACATTTATACAAATGACTTAACTGACCACAGTGCCAAAAATTAAATGCTTCATTTTGTTATATGAAAAGTGTTTGAGGCAACTGACATTGAGCTCCAATATATTTTGACCAAGCCTTGCCATTATTATTCAAGATAACCACAGATGCCAAAGGAGTATGCTATGTTGCATTTAATCATCAATTAGTTTTTCATTTGCAAATAATAAGCTCTGTTAAATGTTACTTTACTATCAAATCTAAATTCCAACTGATAGACACTTGTGTGAATCATGAAAGTTGATTTTAGAAAGCTTTATATGATGGGACTTTAACCATGGGAAGTGTGTTTGAAAAGTTAGCCAAAGCTTTTTAACTTAAAATTTCATCTGAGGCTGGGATGCTTGCTTTCTAAAAATTATTTATTTTCAGAATTTCTAGAGTAACTTTCTCAAAATTTATTCAATTATGAAATATGTAGTTTGTGACTAAGGCCAAAAAATTATGGATAAGAGCAGTTCTCAACAATCCACTTGTTGGACTTGAGGATTAGAATGTCTTCATCCAAATCAAATCGAAGTGCAGATGAGGGTCCTCCCATTGAGTTCCTCAGACCTAAAGAACTCTGAACTAGAGACAAGTTACCTGGCCTGCACACTTCCAGCATAGAGTGGTGCGGCAGGCACAGAGTGGCCTCAGTAGCAGCCTCCTTCAAAATTAGGAGAAATGGGTATCCACAACTGTCACTGGTTCACAGCAATTCTGAAAATCAGCTAAGTACATATGGCCAAATCCTTAAACTGGGCTCAACCTACTTCCTAAGGATGAATATCCTTGGCTCTCTGTCCTCTGGGTTCTGATTCCATGTTTTGCCTTATTCTTCCAAAAAAGGAAAGGGAAGGAAGGAAGGAAGGAAGGAAGGAAGGAAGGAAGGAAGGAAGGAAGGAAGGAAGGAAGGAAGGAGAGAAGGAGACAGAGAGAGAGAGAGAGAGAGAGAGAGAGAGAGAGAGAGAGAGAGGCTTTGTTTTCAGCTCGAAGGTATTCTTAAACTGCTTTCTTCATATAGAAATTAGAATCTAATTATTTTACCTCCATACCATTTAGCCCAAATTGATATAATCCTGTAAAATGCATGGGGGTTTTATGAATCCAATTACAAGCATCCCACTAGAGTATACAAAGGACAAAACTACAAATTTCTTTGAGATAAGTGTAGGTTTTTTCCCCTCTACATTGGGCATTTTATAAACCTGCAGTGGGGAAATGCCTTTGAGGTTCTTAGAAGCCTTTTCATTTAACAAATAGGATCTGTGGGATTGAACTTGAGAACTATAGAAGGCCTCTGTCTACCTGAAAAGTCTATAGAGACTCAGCTTACACCTTTCTGGGGTCTTAAAAGCTTTTATAGTTACAATTTGGCTCTTTATTTACACTGATATGACAACCTAACAGATGTGGATTTAATTTTTTTCCTGAGAGATTTACACTCTTTGGGGGAACGCTTTTTGGAAAAACTGTATCAGCACCTTAATATTGAATTCAAATTCTACTCAAAGGTTAAAGTTATCTCTTTCAGTCATTGATCCTTTTCTTTCTGATAAGCAAATAGAAGAATGTAAATGACAACTTCAACAGTCAGCATGGAAATCTCATTAATTAGGATCACTGAGTTCATTTGGAACATTTCCTATTTTCCACATGACTTCAGGGACAGTGTTCCCAAAATCAGCAGTCCTCTTTTCTCTACCTTACAATCTACCTTCCAATATAACTTTTTTCTTATCTCATCACAAACTCTCACCAGTAGTTTCTTCAGGCCATCCATTCCCATAAAATATGCCATATATTTTAGTTTTTTTGCTTTAGCATCATCCCACTTCTGTGTGTATCTTTGCCATGAAATTGACTATCCCAAAGCTTTAGTGGATTAAAGCAACAAATATTTTGTTGAGCTCATGATCTGGGGATCAGAATTTTTTTTCAGGGCTTGGCTAGATGACCTTGTTTTCATGGAACATTAATAGAGGTCACTTGTAGTCTTCAACAGGCAGATGGGATGGGCTGGTGGGTTCTACATGGCTTCACTCACATGTTTGATTTCTTGAATGGGATTATTGGAAGTTTGGTGTTAGTGGGGACTGTTAACAAGAGTGTCCATATGCTTAGTTTCCACTATGTTAGCTTCAGGACTCCTTAAATAGTATTGTAGAACAATGAACACAAATTGTTTCAGTGAACCAGATGTAACTTCCATAGTCAACATATTACCGAGAACTGAAATTAAAGCTTCTTTTCTGTGATACTCTGTTTGCCAAAGCAGACACAAACCTGCCCAGAGTGAAGGAGAAAAACATAGATCTTAGCTGGGGTAGGTGGAGTATCAAACCATTTAAGTTTTTAAAATAGCCTCTTCAATGAATAGGCTAATGGATACATAAACTAGTTTGTGTTCATACAGAGATATATTCACATAAAAGTGAAAGTAAGTAAACTACAGCTAAAGACATCATCATGGTCATGGATGAATATCATAACATAATGCAATATGATGTTGAGTGATAGACACAAATCATAGGACATTACACATAAAATGATTAGATTCATATTAATTATAAAAGTTAAATAAGCTATAATATACTATTTAATTATATATTGATTGAAATAAAATTTAGGTTAATGATTACTTCTAGATTCAAGAGAAGAAATGCAATGGGAAGACACAAGCAGGTGCTTCTAAAGTACTTGCAACTCTTTTAGCTAGCTATTAGGAACACTAATTTTTGTTTTCTTTCAACTGATTAGATACTTTTAGAAAAAATGTATGCTATGTTTAAAATATAAAAAAGGAATAAATAAAAAATAAAAGAAATATAATAACAGGAATATATAGCAATAATAGCCATAGAAAATTTTGAGAAATTTAACCTTGAAGTAGAGTGGGGGGAAAGGTAGGGTTGTTAGAAGACTTGAGCATAAATGAAAATTCAATATATCATAATTGGGAAATAATGGAGCACAGAAATGATCCAGGAGAGAAGGAAAAGGAAAATGGAAGAAAAGAGTTTGCCAAAAGAAGTATCTTTGTAGTATTAAGTGGGAGTAGGAATCAGAGTACAAGCAGACCGTGTGGTATTTGTTGGCAGAGACACAACCGATAATGTATGGGAAGAATGTATATGAATGTATGGGATTCAGATGCAGGTGAATGTCTGATGACAGCTTGAGGCATTATGGATAATTGTTTTCTAGAGTAGTTATATTAGACTAACATATTCATTTTAACTTAAAAAGGATGCTATTTATCAGCACAAAGAAAAATATAATTGCTAAGATATGTGGACAATAACATGCCACCTAGATATTGTTTATTATTCCTCTAAGACACTCTAGATGGGAAACCAAGTAATAGTCAAAACAACAATTGTTGCTTCCCAGAAATTAGAATATAGGAATTTGATCAGATCATTTTAATTGCTAATTACATTAAACTTAGATATCCATCCAGTTATTTTCATCTTTAGTAATAATTCTGGCAAAGAAACTGGATGGTTATGTTAAACTCAACATTGCTGAATAAATACTGCCAAATTCTCTAAATCTCATTGACATAAATTTTAGAAAAAAAGGGGGGGTTCTAATTCTACTTCAAAATATCACTATCAGAATTTGATTTAGAATATCTGCTACCTGCACAGTCTCCTAAAAATTTTAAAATATGGTTATGGCTTGAGACAGATAATATTGTTCTCAGTGCACTTATACTGACAAATTCATAACTCATTCTAAAACACCCTGAGTCAAATCTATCAATACAGAAGGAGCTCACTAATGCAACCTCCTGCTGTCATAATACTTGCTGCTTCACTTCTCACGTTGTGTATTTTATACTCCCTATTTTTATCAGATGGACGTGAACTAGATTAAACAGATTTATCAATCTAATAGATACCCGGTAGTAGTCAATAGCAATATTGTTTTCACTTTCTAGCTTACATTTAAAATAGAAATGTTGAATATTATTGAATAAACATAAAAAAGTACTCCGTGTTTTGTGTTATGGCTTTAAAAGCTTTTTGAAAATAAATAAATATTAATATTGAGTAAGCATTTCCACACCGTCTTCAGTACAATTTATATTTAGGAACTTTAGAGAATCAATTCATAGAAGTGGAAGAGCAGCATGTAAAGTGGAAAACTAAATAAATTACCCTGGAATTGTAGAAAGCCACTGAAGAAGTGGAATAGCATTACCATTCAGATTTAGTACTTCCTTCATCAGGGTGTATGAATTGTACCTTATGGTAGAGTCACTTTAGGCCATCTGTGCTCTAGAGCTAGGGAAGTGAAGATTGTTTTCATCTTAAGGTACATAAAGAACATCCAAAGTCAAGGAGATATTCAAAGAAATTGATCAAATATGTGTCTTTTTCCCAGTCTGATATCCTAGCTGCTGGCAAGTAGATGGTTATAAGTGTAAATCAAAACACTTACAAGCTAGATGTCCACCTCTGGAGGTTCCCACACAGTATTTCCATCAAATCTCATTTCACTCTTCCTTTGAATGAAATGATTGATTGATTGTTCACAGCTTGTATGGCTCTGTGCTGCCCTAGATCCATCTCTGCTCTGCACACTCCAAGCTGAGTTTGCATCATTGACTTTCTGCCAACCATTTGGCTGCCAGGACATAGAATGACATTTAATGATCTTTCAACACGGCAATGTCACATTCATCACTCTTTATCACTCGTGACAGACCTAAATTCAAATGCAAACGTGAAATGGAGACTGACTTCAATCCAAACTCTGACATACTTTTAAATTGACATCTATCAACAGTGATTGACAAGATACATGGAAGACAAATAACTTGTTGCTTGTACAGTAATTAAAAATACCAGTTCTAAAACTGTCCTGAGGAATCAAGGGTATTTTAATTTCATGGGGCAGTAGTTCTTATAAAAAGTTTTGAAGCCGAAATTGTATTATCTCAACTGTCATACCAAGTCATATTTACTTAGAAAACATAATTTACTTTTAATGTAATGTTCTGCTTTATAAATCAAATATAATATCCATGCATGCTATGTACAGAGTTATTAAGGGGAGAGGAGCCTCAAAAGTTACAATTATTAGAAGAAAATAAAAGTCAGTATAATTGCACAAAATTGCTCTAAGCTCTTTCTTCCTCTGAGCTGTTTCATAATTCTTTATGCACTATTATATTCTACACTACAGGTGTGTCTTTTTTCCTTCAAAACCTTTCTGAAACTTACACTCTCCCAATTCACAACACAAGCCTACATTTCACTGACTTTGGGATGCTGGAATATTGGCACTGTATTTCAATACTGTTTAACAAGTTATTAGAAAGTGTATAGCCCTAACCGGTTTGGTTCAGTGGATAGAGCATCGGCCTGCGGACTCAGGGGTCCCAGGTTCTATTCCAGTCAAGGGCATGTGACTTGGTTGCGGGCATATACCCAGTGGGGAGTGTGCAGGAGGCAGCTGATCGATGTTTCTCTCTCATCGATGTTTCTAACTCTCTATCCCTCTCTCTTCCTCTCTGTAAAGAATCAATAAAAAACATATTTTTTAAAAAAAGAAAGTGTATAAAGAAATGTATACAGGAATTCAAGTTTCTGACCCCTCAGAAAGTAAATCTCACCAGCAAGTAAAACTCCATTTTCTTTATAGAAACTAAGAAATCTTCTATTTAAAAAAATACCTTTAATTAGGAGATTTTTTGTTGCTAATTAACCACTTTATTTTCACTTTCCAATTAAGAAGAAAAAATAACCTTCAAAATACAATGTCTACACTAACCCAAAGTTCATCAAGTCAGGGAAAACGTCTTATCATTTATACTTATATATCCACAGAAGCGGATATTTAATAAATAATCGTGAAACTAAATTGAATAGAGGCATCATAAAACTTTATTAATTTCATAGGGAAGACAGCAGATTTTCTTATTTGTCACAATATCACAAAAAACCCTTGCTATTATACTTATTTCTCTAAGAGCCTTTTTGATCTCAGCTCTCTTTACTTTAGACCTAAAGCAATTTCCATATTTCTGCCCTATATTTTGCTAACTGAAGTACCTAATTTTTTGTTCTAGCTGCCAAATGCTTTAAAAGTGAAGAACTATGTTTTGTATGCAAGATAGGACCTAGCACAGAATGTATCAGGTTGTAAGTGCTCAGTAAACATTTATTCAGTGAAGTGGAAGTCTTAAAAGCATTAACCTCAAAAGCCACAGAATTTTCATGGTGTTTGTTATTTTTCCTAAAGTGGATTCTGATAAAGTCCACCAAGTTCCCTTTTACTAGCAGAGGCACCTATAGTGTTTCCTGTTCATCCAAAAAAAATTAAATTCAGCCAAAGAGAACCACCTGCCTGGAGGGCCATTCCCATTCCCACCCCCACCCCGACCTGGGGTAAAATTTGCTTACAGATGCAGACTCCTTGCTCCAAGGCAGGATAAACTCTGTAGAGCAATTTCCCAAATTTATTTATCCTGAGTGTACTCTCCCAATAAAGCATTTGAACAGAATTCCCGTCTTACTCTCTGTTTCTAAGAAAGCCTATCTGAGGCACTTGGTGCTGTGAGTGGCCCTGGAAAGCAGACTCAACGGATGAGAAGGTCCTCTGGTCTTTCATCACTTGCCAGCTGACTGCCGGGAGTACCCCACCCCTGTGGTAGGTGAAGGAAGGAAGTCCCTGGGACTGCGGCAATGCAATTCCAAAGACTCACTTGTTTGAATTGGGATGCAATATAGGTGCCAGTCTCAGGGATTTGAGAAGCATAGAAGAAATAGCAACTATAGAACTGGATGGCTATTTCTCAGCATGACTGATTCATTTCATGAAATAACAAGCTTAGATGGTCAAATTAACCGTTTAAAGCCAAGTGTGAGAGTCAGAGATACTTCACAGAATTTAAATAGATGTTCAAAGTGAACACAGTTGAGCATTAGATGCCACACAGAGAGTGGTGGGCACTCAGGGAAGTCTCCGAAATCAAAGCCACTTTGATAGGGAAGGGGTGGGGCCCGTCAATTTGGTATGAAAAGATCTTGGTAGATGCATTAAAAAAATGTTGAATTCTCAGTTCTTTCTGTACCATCTGAATCTCCAAAAATGGCCCACCCCCTCTTGTGAGAAGAGAGAGACCCTCTGACTGCAAGAAAAAGCAAACCTTTCAAATTAGTCCAATACTTACAAGAAAATGCTGTACCACCAGGGTTTACCCCATTCTTTCCTGACCATGATATCATATTTAGGTTCAAAGGTCAGTATCAGTGTACTGGGAAAAAGTCAAGACTACAAATAGAGGAGAAAGAATGTATGTCAAAGGTCCTGATACTGACTAACGTACTGGTAAGCATGCTGGAGATTGGGTTCCATGGCTGCTGGGATATAAAGTTGGATGGAAGAGCTTGTAAATGTTATAAGGATCTAACACACCAAGCAGGGGCTAAGGTGTGTATAATAGATCATGGGACACTTGATACAACTATGCCCAATGAAAATATCTTTCAAATATGAAAGCAAAATAAATATTTTAAATATACAAAAGATAGAAGAATTCATATCTAGCAGACTCACTCAACAAGAAATGTAAAAGGAAGTCCTTTGGGCAGAAATATGGCATTAAGAGCATCAGAGCCGAAACCGGTTTGGCTCAGTGGATAAAGCGTCGACCTGCGGACTGAAAGGTCCCAGGTTCGATTCCGGTCAAGGGCATGTGCCTAGGTTGCGGGCACATCCCCAGTGGGAGATGTGCAGGAGGCAGCTGATCGATGTTTCTCTCTCATCGATGTTTCTAACTCTCTATCTCTCTCTCCCTTCCTCTCTGTAAAAAATCAATAAAATACATTTAAAAAAAAAAAGAGGCATCAGATATGATGACATGGATACATATATAAAATATTTTCTTTGTTTATAAATCTCTTTAAAATATATTTTATTAATAAAAAATAATAACATTGATTATTGGGTAGGGTAGAGCTGCTGCTGTCTATTGGAGAGAGGGACATGTTTGACACCTCATTGACCTCTTTGTACATGATGTCTACTTATAACCCTTAATTGGCACCTACAGCAACAATGACCTATATCGGTTATTAATTTTTCAGTAGTAGCAACACTTAGGATTGATGAGTGATTTAATATGTCTAAACCAGGTATAGAGAGGCCTAATTATAAAAAAATAATCCCCAAACAAGAATAATTAAAATTCAGTCTAAATAAGCAGATTTAACTCTTATCATCAAATAAATTATGAGAATTACTTGAGTACAAAACGTATATTTGAACAGAAATAATTAACTGCCTTTATTTCTGTATTAAAATATAAGAACTATTGAATTCATTGTTATGGGATATCTATCAGTAAGTTTTAACTAGTTGATGGTAGTGTTGTAATTCTGTATGGAAATGTGATGGTGATAATTTCTGAATAAACTAGTGTATCATTGATGAATATTATGATACTGGGAAATAGTCTGGAAAATTAGCATGCATCTCTCTATATACTAGGTATATATTCTTAAGGCACAGATGCTAATATTTTATGAAGCAATGTATCATATTGTAGCAAGAATATCTAACTTAGCATATAAATCCAATGATATAGATTTGCCAAAGGACTCTTGCTGTGAAAAGTAATTGAAAATATTGTCAATTCTCTCACTATCACAAGACATGTAATTTCAGACAAATCTCCAATATTTTCACAGTTGCTGCTCCATTCTTTATTCCAGTCATTTAATGAGAGAATTTGACAGGTTTTTTTTTTCTATTCTGAGTCACTGTTTATTTGAATTAGTCACTTAATTCAATTAGTATAAACACACACAAAAAATGTTAGTCTATATATCTTCACATGCTAAAATATTATTGAGTAGAAAATAGTAGACTCAATATGAAGATATTTTTAGACATTAATTTAAAGAATTTAATCAACTGAGTTAAAATACTGGGTCTACTACTCACTCTACCAGTGGTTCTCAACCTGTGGGTCGCAACCCCTTTGGGGGTCGAACGACCCTTTCACAGGGGTCGCTAAAATACATCCTGTATATCAGATATTTACATTATAATTTATAACAGTAGCAAAATTACAGTCATGAAGTAGCAACGAAAATGATTTTATGGTTGGGGGTCACCACACATGAGGAACTGTATTAAATGGTTGCGGCAGGGTTGAGAACCACTGCTAGACAAAGGTACAATTATTTCAATCAATTTGGTACTTATCAAGACACACATGACTTATGTGAATCTTAATCATTATGGTTTTATAAAAAGCTTTATCACCACCAAAAAATATAGCAATTTTTATCTCTACATTTTAGCATATAAGGACAGTAGGTATAAAATATCACCTTTTAAGTAGCCAATTGAATTAATTACTTAGGACTTTGTTATAATTTTATTTGCCCTAAGCACCATTTGACTCAGTCCTGTTTGTGATGACTATAGTTAATTTAAGAATTTTCATGAGTATCCCTTATTCAAAGTAAATATATATATATTTGAGATGACTTGACTTTTGCTTGATTTGGTACAAAAGTATAGAAAACATATTAAAACTTAAAATAGCCATAACCGGTTTGGCTCAATGGATAGAGCATCGGCCTGCAGACTCAAGGGTCCCAGGTTCGATTCCGGTCAAGGGCATGTACCTTGGTTGCGGGCACATACCCAATGGGGAGTGTGCAGGAGGCGGCTGATCAATGTTTCTCTCTCATCGATGTTTCTAACTCTCTACCCCTCTCCCTTCCTTTCTGTAAAAAAAAAAAAAAAACTTAAAATAAACAATACTATTCATAAGAAGTCCAAAGTTTAATTTGGGAGAGCAATACTTAAGTGCAAGCTTGATAAATTACTATGTGATAAGACATTTATGTCGAAACCAGTTTGGCTCAGTGTATAGAGCGTCAGCCTGCGGACTGAAAGGTCCCAGGTTCGATTCCGGTCAAGGACATGTACCTTGGTTGTGGGCACATCCCCAGTAGGGAGTGTGCAGGAGGCAGCTGATCGATGTTTCTCTCTCATCGATGTTTCTAACTCTCTATCTCTCTCCCTTCCTCTCTGTAAAAAATCAATAAAATATATTTTAAAAAAAAGACATTTATATGAAGAGTAAGGGAAATTTGAATGAAAGAGCAAATTCTACTTGGATTCATGGAATATTTTAGAGAGCAGGTATTAATTATTCTAGACTTGTTTGCATTTATCCACAGAGCTACAACAGTGTCATTACATATTACATGCTTAATCTGTAGAACATAGGATTACCCTTGTTTGTAGTCATCTTACCTAACTTATTGCAATACCTGTTTTCCAGCTCACTCCCTTTTATTACATTCTCCCTAAAACAACTTTTATCTTTTCCAAACCTGCATCTGCCCACATATGCTCAACCCCTTATTTTTTTTTGGGGGGGGGTCTCTATAGGAACCTATCTCTCCCTAGATATCAGATTGTTTTCCCTGAATTCTCACTTCTCTGATTGTTTCAAGTACAGTCATTAATTTGAAATTTGTCCTGTTTTTCTTTTTCCTGTTTATTGTTGTGCAGAAAGAGTGATGCTCTTTCTGGCTCTCTATATGTCTAAGAGAAAACTTGATGTCTCAAGTAACATCTGGCCTTTTACATGAATCATGGCAACTTTCTTATTTTCACTTCAAAAAGCATGGAATGACAACTTGGAAATAATTTATAACTTAAGATCTGAAGCCTTGTTCCAATTATTTCATCCCACATTCTCAGGCATTATTCAATAAATGTGTATTGAGTGTTTATAATAGATGTCATGTGTAGTCTACCCAGATGGCAATGGCCTCCTTCAGAAACTTTGTAAGGTACTGTGTATTGACATATTTTCTAGCCACTGAGCAGAAAAATGTTGACAGCAATTGTAATATGTGAAACATCCAAATATCACTTCTATTTATATATATGTAGTTCATATTTGAATGTATTCCAACATATCCTATCTAATGAAGAGGGAATATGCTAATTGGCCCTCATGCTGTCACAAAGATGGTGGCGCCCACAGCCAATAAGGAGAGAATATGCTACTTGCTGCCCCGCCCTCAAAGATGGCAGTGCCCACATCCAATAAGGAAGGAATATGCTAATTGACTGCCATGCCCTCAAAGATGGTGGCTCCCACAGCCACAGATGGCGGCACACAGTCCCCTCAGCCCCGCCGGGATGCGCCTGTCTCCAGAGTTTTCTAGTCTCCTCAGCCCCCCAGCCACCCAGGGCCAGCCCAAGGCTCAGGTAACCAGGGCTGGCCAAGGCTGGCACTGCCGGCAGTGGCAGCAGAAGAGGTGTGATGGGGGCTTCACCTTGCCCTGATCGCCAGGTCGCCTCCCGCCCCTGAGGGCTCCTGGACTGTGAGAGGGGGCAGGTCAGGCTGAGGGACCTTCCCCACCCCCTCCAATGCATGAATTTTCATGCACCGGGCCTCTAGTATTTAATAAGTAAAGATATTATTTAACTCAAAGTCAGAAAAAATAAAACAAAAAAATGTATTGACAGCACCTCATCACACTGTCTATAATGAGAACAGAATATTATTTTCTAACAGTCACCGAATGGGACAAGAAGGAGAGAAAGACAGGCAGAACACTAGAATTGATGTGCACCTCAGCTCTATTAGCCTCACTTTCCTCCTCTCTAGGGGAGTGGAAGCACTTCCTCACGTGGCTGAGAGGGATGGCCCCATGCAGCTTCTATAACTCTCCTCTAGCTAAATGTTCTCTGGGTCTCTTCTGCACCTCTGGGCCAGCTTAGCTACTTTCCTCTACTGGAAGACGCTATTGCACTCCGAGAATCCTCAGCTGCTCTTTCTGCTGTTAGGCAGCGTTCTGAGTTGAAGGCCATGTCCATGATAAGAGAATTTCTAAAACAGTAGTATTTCTTTTGATGCCCACCCTCCTGTTACTGTCAGCTGGGTGAGCAAGAAGCAAACCAGGACCATGCCTATTGGAGGGCATTGTTTTTCTTTTTAACATGTAATTGAATTTTGTCATTTTAGCAGAAAGAATTTTTTTATAAGCAAAATCTCAAAAATATGCCCACAGCACAGAAGCCAGTGAATTTACAAATACCCATCTATCATTCAATTGACTCTTCTGCTGAAGAACCTCCAATTTTATTAGTTATTAGCTAGTTCATGCCCACAGCATGTGCACAGCAGTGCAGGGATTTCCATATTGGATAAACACCGTACTCACATTTTGCATAATTAACATTGTTTTTGGACCTTGAATATATATGGCATTTTAAGAGTACCTTCTATTAAGTTTGAGATATAGTCCTCCATCCAGTGTGTAGTAAATGTTAAGACAAAAACCAGATTTTGTTTTACATATATTCAGCATTGATTTAAAATTATATATTTTTATATATCTTCACCGGTCACCAAGATAACTTCTAGTGGATAAAGTCTTCTATTAAATGGGGGTCCAGATTCTAAAACTAGAAACATCAACATCTAATTGCATAGCTTCATTTTATCAAATTGTCAGTAGTATAAACCAGGCAATTAATTATATGGAGCAGCACTGGCCAATAGAAGTATAATAGAAACAAATGTAATTCATTCATTTTAAATTTCCTAGTAACCACATTTTTTATTAATTAAATGCCTTTTAAATTAAAAAAAAACTATAGTGCAGATGAATAACATAATAAATTAAGCTAAAAACACCCGAAATGGGGGCAGATTATGTAGAAGAAATGAAAAAAGTTATTTTTTAAATGTCTGATTTTTTTTTCTTGCTTTTTTTTTTTTAAACAAGTGAAAGCAAAATTTTGGATGCCATTAATTCTTCCTAGCATTTTAGGTAACATGTGTTTTGTTACTATTGCCTAAGCATTCTTTTATTGATATAAGAATATGAAGTTAAAGGGGTTATCATAATTTGAATAAGACGGAAAACCCCATGGCTTTCTCTAATTATGTTAATTTTCACTCACAGAATTTAATGCAATAAAATATGTATCTTGCTTTTACTACATGAACATAATTAAACCTTGTAGGAGATAAAAGACCAGAAAGGTGCATTTTCCAACTTGAACAGCCTCACAATATTGTACAATTAGGAAATGCCTGAAGATATTTCGAATCAACATCTTTATCCTAGGTAATATATACTTTTTAACTATTTGTAAATCAAAAAGGCTTTTACTTCCTATAATCAGAGAGCTGAGACTCTATGAAACTAAGCAGGAAATAATAAATTATGGTTTTCATAAGTCATTCCAAATTTATACTCAGTTTTTGCATGTTCACTTTTATTCTGCTTTGTGCATGCATAGTTATGAAGGAAAGGCCATTAAAATTGAAATATTTTCAAAAGGCAAAATGCCTAGAAAACGCTTTCTTAAATCTAAGTCAACAAGACTCTAAGGGGATCAAAATAATCCACTTTAAAACACAGTAAATAATTTCTGAAATTGAGGTTTAGTTCTAATTCCTATAATATTTAAACAGGTATATTCAATAAAATTATTAACTAGAGAGAGTAGACTGTGGTTTTATTAGATCAGGAAAAGCCTATGAAATTGAGTTTAAACATATATAGCTAAAAATCTGAGAACAGCCCTAAGATGTGTGAGATCATTCGTGTGATGTTACACTTGTTTCCAAATAAAATGGTCACAATTTAACTTTCAAAACATTTTCTTCATCTTTTGTAGCTTTCATCTCTACTAGAAATCAGAACAAACACAAAAGAAGACATTTAGGATTTTTAAAATATTTATTTATGTTCTTCTTTACAACATTCCAATGATTATTGTTTTCCCAACATGTGTCTTATGATGGATCTGGGAAAATCATGCCAATTTATTGGTTGAGGATTTTCTTCCTACCACAAGGATATGTGTTCTCATGTACAATGCCAATATTGGAGAGAAACTAGAAAAGTTTCCATAATGGGAGAGGAACAACTTTGAGGCACATAGATGCTTTCTGAAATTAAGGAGTGTCACTAGATTCTACTTTTTACTTTTGTTTTGAACTAAGCTTTGTACATTCTGGAACTTCACATCATGTATCCTATTTCTTGCTTTCTAATTGCATCTCCAATTGGTTGTCATTAAATCTATTTGTCATCTATACATCTACTATGATTCACATATGCATTTTAACCATCTTTTTGTCTATTAATATGGTGTCTTGATTATTTTTCTTATATTGGTGTCATGTCTCAGATTATAAGGAATTATCTGATAAGAATAAATGCTCATAAACTTTATTTTTATAGTTAATTTAAATACTTTAAAGTTCACTTTTTTGAAGATCATGCCATATAAGTAAATGATAGAAATAGAATAAATTGTCCTATATAATAATGTAGGTTGGGTGAATATGAATAAGATCTGTGTATCTATTTTATGACTCTATGTAGGTTGAACACAAATATTTGTTTTATCATATTGGAATAATCATTTTTAAGTTAACTTTCATTACTTAAAAATGTTTTTAAATCTTTTTTTTAATTTGGATCTAGAAATAAGATCCTTTGGTCTAGCATTTTTACTTTCTATTATTTTTTATAATGTTAGCACAAGACATTAAATCAAAATCAGTGCAAACACAAAAGAATATTGTGTCTAAGCAATAAATAATCATGTCATGCACTTAAATCCTCCCTCTAGGCAAGAATAGTTTGTATTTCCTAATTCTATTCAAATGATTGTTTAAACCTTTAACTTAATTAAATGGTGAATATTCCAAATTTTACACATTTTCCCTTCATGAAGATTATTAAAAATACAAATAAAGTTTACTCAATGTTTTTCAAAATTAGAAGAATTCACATTGAAGTATTTCTTAATGTATATGTAATAGTTTGTGATGTTCTACTAAATATTGAATTTATTTAGACAATTCCTTGGCAACAAAACAAGCAAAGATAGTAAATGAATTCAGGTAGTCCAAGGTCAAGGTGTAACAATAACAAAACAGATCCATGACTTGGGTTTTCACACATGAGATAAATGATACAGCAGCTCCTCAATGATACAGTGTACAGCAGGCAATCCTATATAAGGCTAATATGCAAATTGTCCCCTCAACCTGGAGTTAGACCGAGAGTTCGACCAGGGGTCAGGGCCGGCCAGCCCTACCCCCAATCGCCCCCCGACCTGATCAGAGGCGGGGCAAGCCAGACAACCTCCCTTGTCCCCACCCCCTGGCCGTCCCGGCCCAATCAGCCCCGTTAGGGGCGGATCAGCCAGACCCCAACCATGCATGAATTTGTGCATCAGGCCTCTAGTTTTATTCTAATGGAGGTGAGGTGCTGCAGGAACTTAACATTTGTTCATATCAATAATGGTAAAATTGATTTCATTGTGTGTCGTTTTGCTTAAAGTCACGGAACATATTCATGATGTAAATTAAGAATTTACTGTATAATCTAAGACATACTAGAGGCCCAGTGCATGAAATTCGTACACGGGTAGGGTCCCTAGGCCTGGCCAGTGATCAGGGCGATCAGGGCCTTCCGGCTGCCAGCCAAGGCCTCCCTTCATTCCACACTGCCCCCTGGTGGTCAGCGCACATCATAGCAAGCAGTTGAATTCCTGGTCTCCCGATGAAACACCCTAAGGGACAATTTGCATATTAGGCTTTTATATATATAGACTAGAGGCCCGGTGCATGAAAATTTAGACTAGAGGCCCAGTGCATGAAAATTTATGCACTAGAGGGGGGGGTCCCTCAGCATGGCCTGCTCCCTCTGACAGTCTGGGAGCCCTCAGGGGCGGGAGGTGACCCGGTGATCAGGGGAAAGCAACACCTCCATCATACCTCTGCTCCTGCCACTGCTGGCAGCGCAAGCCTCGGCCGGCCCTAGGCGGCTGGGCAGCTGCCATCCAAGGGTTGCCTGCAACTCGGGACAGCCCTGGGCGGCTAGGGGCACTGAGGGGACTGGGGGACTCCGGAGGCAGGTGCATGGCAGGGCTGAGGGGACTGGGTGCTGCCATCTTCTGGCTGTGGGCGCCACCATATTTGAGGGCATGGCAGTCAATTAACATATTCCCTCCTTATTGGCTGTGAGTGCCACCATCTTTGAGGGCGCGACAGTCAATTAACATATTCCCTCCTTATTGGCTGTGGGCGCCGCCATCTTTACAGCCTGCTGCTCAGTCGTTTGGTTGTCCCTCACTAACCCCCCTGCCGGCCTGGTCGCCCCACACAGCCTGTTCAGTTGTCGGTTCGGTTGTGATGGTCGCTTAGGCTTTTATATATATAGATGGCCCTCGGGTGGTTAGAGTATGCTGCCATCATTTTTTAACAGCAGGATGTGGTAACAGATAATCCCCACTCTCTCTAGCTACTTGGTCTATTCTTTCTGACAGATGAAAAATGCCAGCAGAGGGCTCTCCTGTTGCTGTACCTCTTCCCCTCTTGTTGGGTCATGGCAGCCAGTCAAATAAATGGTGGGGGGTTGGGGGGGTGGTAGAGGGAGAGGGTGATAGTCCTTACTTTGAGTCAACCTAGAGCACCTTGAAAAATTAAAGAGGATATTTTAATATTTTCCCTTTATAAGCAATGCAAATTTATATTTTCAGATATGAAACCTCTAACATAGCTTTTGTGGTTAATATTTTGGGACTCTGATAACAATGTATATACTCTGTCTGACCTTGGAGGATGTGAGAGAATAATAGGAGATGTTTCTCAAAAGAAATTATATATATTTTTTAATGTATAGAAATGCAGCCACGGTTAATGTAAGGGTCCCCGGAGGAGGAACACATGAGGTTGAAAGTGGTAAAGAATTATAAATGTATTAGGTCATCTGGAAATCAGATGGGCTGAGCCCCAAAATGGTGCCCGCAGGCCAGAGTAAGGTGAGTGGGATATTTACTAGTATGTATCCCGCGAAAGTCAAAGTAATAGGTAGGACCAGGTGCAGCAGGAAGCTGGGTGTAGGTGGTCCACTGAAAACTGGGCGAGGCCATTTACTGGAAACTGAAAGCCATTAATCATGTCTTTGGAAACCTGTAATGAGAATAATAGAAAACCACTGGGAGGCTGGGAGCCATGGGCGGTGCATAATGGAGCTCAGGGGAAAGGTAGAGAATGTGCCTCACAGTTAGTCCAAGAATCATGTTTCCTGAAGAGGCCTAAGAACCTTTGGCCACCAAGGCAAGCAAATCATACTCTTGATTAGATTCTTCTTTATATTTTAACATAATTTTCTCTGCAATTTTTAATCTTGAAAGGCTTTAAGGATTCTGCTATTTTTAAATATTCTATTTTTTCTAACTTTGGTGCACAGGATCTTCAACTTAGAGACATTCAGAGACAATTTACCTGTCCCTGCCAAAGGCTATGGAACCGTAGAAGCTCAACACAAAAAAAGTTCAAATTTCTACTGTTATATATTATATTTATATTTTTTCCTTTATCACTTTTAGTAAATATTTTATTTCAGCAGCTGGTGGAAAAGAATAAGTATAATTTAAATCATTCATTCTTTAAGATATTTTTATACGGCAAAATTAGCAATATAGTTAAGGGAAAAAAATGCATGGGAATTTAATATATTGCCTTAGGAAATAATCAGTTCATGAGATACATCAACTATTCAGATCATATACAAAAATTTTAAAAAGCAACTTATATTGTGAGGTAACTCAACAAATAAATAGCACAGATATTCTATATAATAAAAATTATTCCTGATGGCCTGTTTTGAGAAACACTGTTTTCATTAATCTGTAGAAAAAATTATTCTATTGCCAACCAATTTGGGGAGCCCTGTGTACTATACCTTCTTGGGGATTGGTTGTTTTATATAGTCATCTTAAATATTAGTAAGACAGTTTTCAGTCTAGAGACCTGTTATCTTTATCTTACACAGCATTTCCTGAAGTTATTTGTTCACTGACGTCCCATGAAATAAATTTCTTAAGAATAATTCTGGGATATAATGTCATTTGCTAAATTTACATATGAAACAATTAGGAAACTATTAAAGACATCTATATATCTGTATGTAGAAAAATGTTACACACACAATTTATTTTTCTCTTATCCCTGACTAGTCTCCCCCCTTTATTTTCAGATGCAACATCTTGTTTCTCTAAGTAAATATTTTGTAATTGCAATTATTTTGGATGTTTCTTTCCATATCTTGAAGTATTTCTGTCTTTTTTTGACTGTTTTGATTTTTTTTTTTTTGGTCTTTTTTCACTTCAGAGATTTTAAGATATGCCCTGCTGCAGGGTATCTATTCTTATTTAAGAGAACAGTATTAAAAATTGATTGGAAGTCCTGTGTGTATAGACAAGGTAGTGGACTTCGACTTTGTTATAAGGCAGTAGAGTCTTTTCAAAAGTTATTTGGTTTTTCTAGAGAAGCATCCTCCAGCTTTCTGGCTAGAGGACAGACAGGCATAAGACTGTCTGCAAGCATGATCGGAGCAGATGGGACAAAGAACTTGAGACTTCATTCCTGTATATAAAAGTTCAATTGATCCTTCTCTGAGTAGCCCTGAATCTCAAATAGCTTCTTACTACCATGTCTGATGATTATTCCAAAGCCTCTCTTTTTAAAGTTTCTTTTGAGAATAAAACTTGTATTTCATAATTATAATTCCATGCTGGGTGAAAACACAAAGGTTGAGCAAAACTTCATGACTTCATAAAGAAGTTAGGAGAGGGAACTAGAGCGAGGAGCCGAATGGCTCTGTCTAAAACTTTCAGTTCCTTTTCTATTAGCACTCTCATTTTTCTCAGTGTAGTTTTTTATCAATTCAAAACAAAAACAATTGCCCTAACCGGTTTGGCTCAGTGGTTAGAGCGTCGGCCTGTGGACTCAAAGGACCCAGGTTCGATTCCGGTCAAGGGCATGTACTTTGGTTGCGGGCACATACCCAGTAGGGAGTGTGCAGGAAGCAGCTGATCGATGTTTCTCTCTCATCGATGTTTCTAACTCTCTATCCCTCTTCCTTCCTCTCTGTAAAAAATCAATAAAATATATTTTTAACAAAAATAATAATAATCCAGCAAAGATAAATGTTTATGAAAACTCAAAATATCCCCAGGTCCTGAGTATTTAAAAATATATTATTAACACATCAGAATGAAATGATTAATAGAATATTATTTGGCATTATATATTTCAATCACCAGTTGCTAAATAAAGTATTAATTTATTTTAGTTACCTATATGAAAAACTTTATTCCAAGAGAAGATCATATTGGGGGCCACATTATTCACACGTGGGCCATCAATGAGATCAGGAAGAAATGACAGGAATTCTTTTATTCTTCTGTAATCTGAATATTATTTTATTTTATGCAACAGAAAAGAATTTCACATGAAGCTTTTATCATTTTTCTGTTTTATCCTGCTTTTAATAAAATAACTTTAGAGACCTAAAAGCTCTCTTTTTCTTGAAAACCTGCTCCAAGAGAAATCCAAAAGGAATATTCATTTTTTGAACTGATCTTATAATTTTTGAAGTCCCTTTCCTGACTATTCAGTTTAGGACTCTGGCTATAGAAGAGCGCACCCAACATACTAAGTGTTATTGTTTTTTTAAAAAACTTATTTTAGAGACAGAGGAGAGAGAAAGAAAAAGAGAACCATATTGATTTGTTGTTCCACTTATTAATGCATTATGGGTTGATAGGAGATTGAACCCACAACCTTGGTGTATGGGGATGACACTCTAACCAACTGAGCTACCCAGACAGGACTCAACATATTAGTCTTAATGTTTTCCCTCAAGCGAAGAAAAATCCTTCACTCAACTCTTGCTAAAAATCCATAATATTGCATAATACTTGTCATAAAAATATCTATTCATAAAACCTTCACAATTCAAAATCACAGTTGTTTTAACTGTACTCTGCCGAAGCTGTGCATAAGTTGACATGTATGTAACCCATGCTCCTGACAGAACTGGTTGGTATTAGAAGATCACAAACCACACCATGTAGGTGAGTGGGGACCCAGTCTCCTTCCTCTTCCACTGTCTCTGTCTCAGCAGCTTTTGTTCAACATCATCATCTAACCTGTAAAACCATTCATTCATTCAACATGGAAAATGTTTCAATGAAAGATTAAGGGTAAAGACATATTTTATCTCCCTCTCTCTAAATTAGACAAAACTACAGACCCAAAGGATTGAATATGTTTAAAAGTAAAGACTGTAGTGCATTTATATTTGAAGGGAGACTATTCTATACTAATAAAAGGGTAATATGCTAATTAGACCAGATAGACCGGATGTCTTCCGGACAAAGCCATGGTGGCGGGGGCTGAGGCAGAGGCAGTTAGGGGCGATCAGGCAGGCAGCAGAGTGATTAGGGGCAATCAGGCAGGCAGACAGGTGAGTGGTTAAGAGCCAGTGGTCCCGGATTGCGAGATGGATGTCCAGCTGCCAGTAGTGGACATCCCCTGAGGGTCTCGGATTGGAGAGGCTGCAGGCCAGGCTGAGAGACTCTCTCCCTCCACCCCCCCTTGCACTATTTTGTGCACCAGGCCTCTAGTTTCAAAATAAAAATACCAAAATATGTCAAACTGCTACAATATATATGAAAATATGTCTTAAGAGAATTATGTGGTCAGGCATTTTTCAAATGTGAGATGCATGTTAAAATTCTTCTGCAGTTTATAATTAACACTCTGTTTATAGTCTATTGCTATTGAACCTTTGGCACATAGAAAAATTTTCCTTAACCAAAATAATAACTACTCTGTCTCAGGTGTACCATAGACAAGGTTATCTTATTTATTGGTATTTTCCAATTTTATATTGCTTTCCTCAGTTGCTTCTAGGGTGATTTAGATATATCTATCCAGAAAAAAAAAAAACAAACAAACAAAAACACAATACACATCCAGAATGGAGGTTCAGTTTTTTAAATGCTCTTTAGTTTCTTAAGGATTTAACTAGAGATTTACCAAACAACTCAAATTGCTTTAATGTTATAAGGTTGTTTTCTGTTTTGTTTACTTTTCTCCATATTCAAATTAATTTGGTGGTTCAGTGCAACAAAACATTTTGCAAATGTGAGTAAACATTTTGCAACCTGAACACCTTCTACACATCATGTGCTCTTTAACAAGAACAAAATAAGCATGCTTATTCAGTCACAGCTAAATTCACTCAGTCAAAAACATCTTCTCAGGGACAGTCCCACCAGGGAGTCTGAAGAACCTTCAACAGTCAGATTGCAGAAAATCAGGTGTCTCAGTAAGAGTAAGAACAGCAATGCCTTACACTCTGTAACTGGACGGGTTGTCTGTATTACTTTAAAAATCTTATGTTTTCCAAATAACTTTAAAGTGAAGCTTAGGAAATATCCTTTAAAAATAAATAGGTGCTTGGATTCAATATCTATTCAATATCAGTTACAAATTCTATAGCATGTCACATAATTAGTCCATAGAAATACATCTTAATCATTATTTTTTATTTCTGTAAAAGCTCAACTCAAAGTAACGCTTGACGGATAGACAAACAGCACTTGTTACTATTTATTAAAAAATAAATAGAGAAAGAAATTTTTATATACAGACCCAAATAATTGTTTTTTTCCTCTTCATGTGCAAAGGGTTAGGGTTAGGGTTAGGTTTACAGTTGTGAGTAGGTGAAATGCGGAGTTTATTCTTGTATTATTATTTATTGTGTTATTTTCCATGTGACCATCTGTAAACCTACTTTTGCCCACACATATATCAGCATCTAAACTCTATGCCAATAAGTCTTGCTTAATTGTAAGAAAAGATTGGAGAAAACCATTTCTTGCAAAGTATTCATAAATTTATTCTAACAGTCATTTTATTTAAGAATCTTGGTAATTTTTTCCCAATCGTTGCAGAGTACTAAATGGTATGTATTATTTAGGGGTCTAGAGAAAAAGAAACTTACATATGTTAAATCTTATAATATATTCCTCTCTGAAATACTTATTGTAGCAATCAGAAGAAAGAAAATTCTATAGGCCAATACAGGTGATGGGCAAGCAAAATGTTTTGTAAAATGCATTATTATATGTTATATTTATTAATTATATGGAACATATACATTATATATTAATTGTATATTCCTTTGCAGTCAAATTATTTATGTTATTAGATGCTCCTCTTAAGACAGTATATATAATATTCTCTCTTATTTCTCTTGTGTCTAAGAGAGGCCACACTTTTTCAGAGTTAAGACCACTGAAGATATTCTGCGAGAGAGGAAGGAGAGCTTATATCAGAGCACTGCCATGATGGCTCTATCAATTTCTTGGTAGAGATTTGTAATGGCCTGAATAGTATCCTCCCAAAATCCATGTCTACCTTGACATGACAATAATTGTTAAGAACCTACACATCAAAGGATCAATGATCCATAAGCTTCATACTGTAATATTTTGGGGCTCAGAGCGTCACATCAGAGACCGCTTATAGAAGCATCAAACAAGGTAGTGCCTATTTATTTAAAACTAAGTGAATGACTTCTGTTAAGAGTATTTCATTTTTACTCACATCTAGTTCCTTATAGTTTGCAATTTAGCTCAGTGGATACACTACAGACGTAACTGAGGAGGTCTTAGTGGTGGACGTGGGAGAATGGAGAGAAAGGGAATGAGGCTGAGAGGCTGTTATACCTCCAAGGTTTCACATTCTTTGCATATTCTCTCTCCAAATGCCAGACTATGGCTTCTTTCCCGGGAAGCAGTTCTTTCTGAAATGCGTTGACAAGTCCCCAAGAAAACTCTTTCCCAAACCCTCCTGATGGCCTCACCTCTCTTGGTATTACTAACAATTTTAAAGAGACCCATTTAATCATGCTTTTTCCTTCATGTATTCACAGGAGCACAGCCTACCTGGCATCCTACATAAATTAAATTCCCTTTATTCAGTGGAAATTGCTTATTTGAGGAACCAAGGACAGGATCACAGTGGCATGACCCCTTTTCCTTACAGATACAATATACTATGATACATAATAAAAGCTTATAAGCATGAAAAAGTTCAAGTTTTAGTGGGAAAATTTTATTAGTTGAAAATATGTACAATAATTATCAGAGATTGGTAATGACTTACATTTTTATTTCATGAGTCCACCTGACATCATTAATTTTAGAGTCATGTTATTGATATAAAGATTATAAATCTAAGTATTTTAATAGAAAAAAATGATATAATATCACTGCAGTGGAGTGACATAAAACACTCATTTTTTTTTTCTGTTTAGTGGTCTAGGAAATTAAAGTATTTAAAAATTATCTCTCTGTATTAGTATGTTCCACCTGTTCAGAACCTGGAATAAGTTGTGTAGTGTTTAAATAAAGCCAGATAGTCCACTTTAAAACAAGTTTTAAAATATTAAAACACATATGCTCACATTTCATCCAATGATAGTTTCTTTCCTTGATGAGCTATTTTTATTGTTTTAAAAAAATCTAGTAGTTTTGTTCTTTTGTTGACTCAGGAGGCACTAGGAGAGAGAAAGAAGGCTGATGTAGCTCGTGTGAATGATCGCAATGAGAAAAGCTCTGCTATGTCACAGGTTGTTATTAAAGCTTTCCATCGCATTGTCGGTGCTGCATAGAGTAGTAAAATCACCAAAAACATAGGCCCAAACATTCTGTTCATGTGTGTAGTTCTAAAGAGAGCAATGAGGAGATTATTAAATCGGTTAAATCTTAACAATTGTGTTCATTGGAGAACGTTTTTTTAAAAAATAAACATTTCATATAAAAAAAACTACGTGTCTAATGTTAAGCAGTTATGTCTATCTTCTCCTGTAATTCTTTATTTTCAATTTTTTTTTTTACTTTTTTATTACAGAAATACCATATATAAGAAAAAAATTAAACACCTCACACTGGTCAAACAACACTTCAACACCTACTAACACTGTCTCACTATAGAAATTCCACTTATTTATTTATCCAGTTGTGAGTATTTGCATTTAAATTTGGAATTGGTAAATGAAAATGTAATGTAGGAACAATATTTTGCCACTTATTAGGTGACTGTTAATATGTGGGTTATTAATGGTTGTGAAGTGGTTCATATTTTTACTATTTTTAAAATGTATTCTTTTTATGACTTGTCTATTTATGCAAGCTTTATGGATTTTGGTATTTTAAATTTCATAAATATTAGTACGGAAATACATTCAATGCAAAATCTTTGATTATAAAACATAATCATCTTGCCTTGTGTGATTCTATTCTGGGTGTACATACTAGTATGCAGTTTACATTTACACATGCATGCACATCACTTGAAATTGTTCTCCATTTTTAAAGGAAAATCATTTTCAAGTCCTTTAAGAAATAAATATGAATGTTCCTTTACCTAACCCCCCTGTTGTGAGATATCAAATCCTAGGAGAATTAAGGACAGCAAATTTTGTATTAGTTGGTAGCTGTGGTATTTTACAGAAGGCAAATTCAGCTTGTTTATTGGAGCCCAGCTGCTGGTTTAAATCAGTTGAAAATGAAATGGGAGCATCTTATTGAAACGTTCATTTGATATAGGTGACTATCTATCCAAGAGTAATAATGTGTTGCAAAGCATTATTGCAAAGGTTAATTTATAGGGAGGACTAAGACGATATGTCAGGTGCAGTGTCTAGATCACAAGAACACATCAAAAAAATAACAAAATATAGATGATAAAACATTTAAGTGTCAAAGAGATTATACTCTGAGAGACTGGGGAGCAATCCAAAAGGTATTTGCTTTTTGTCTTCTCGCATCCCTCATGAGTTAAGTGTGGGATGACTAGAGCTGAGATTCATTTATTTACCTATTGGCCATGAAACCTGACTTTCCTCATATGTTCCTCCTGCACTCACCTGGGAGGCATTTGTATCTTTTTTTCTTGTGACAACATAAGGGCATATTCTGTCTCAATGATCTCCTGTTTGTCAAAATTATTGTCTTGCTCAAGTTTCAAAGAATCTTATGTTAACACTAGAGGCCCGGTGCACGAAATTCATGCACTGGGGGTGGGGGAGTCCCTCAGCCCGGCCTGTGCCCTCTCACAGTCTGGGAGCCCTCGGGGGTTGTCTGCCTACTAGACATCCCTCTAGCAGTCTGGGACCTCTCTCTCCTTACCGCCTGCATGCTTGCGGCTCCTTATGGCTTGGCTCGTTGCTCCTTAGCGCTGCTATGGAGGCAGGAGAGGTTCCCGCCACCGCTGCTGCACTTGCCAGCCATGAGCCTGGCTTCTGGCTGAGCGGCCCTCCTCCTGTGGGAGCACACTGACCACCAGGGGGCAGCTCCTGCATCGAGCGCCTGCCCCCTGGTGGTCAGTACATGTGATAGCTACTGGTCCTTCTGCTGGCATTCTACTGTTTGGTCGATTTGCATATTAGGCTTTTATTATATAGGATAACTGTGCTCAGGCCTCAGTCAGCATGGCTTAAGAAGAGGGTCCTGGACCATTGGCCACAATAGATCCAAAGGAAGTCACAAGACATCTCTTAGAGGTGATCTCCATTGTAAAAATCTATTATATAAAAAGCCTGTGCTTGTCATGCCATCACACCATAACGACCGATCACCAGGAGGCTATGTGCGTGGCAGGGCAGGGCTGTGTGTGCAGAGAGGTGCATGTGGGTGGGTGAGGACTTGACTCTGGAGGACTTGTCCAGAGACACAGGTGGGTTTCTGGGTCCTGCCTCCTGTGGCAGCAGTGGTGGAGGCAGCTGCGGGACTCTTTCTGAGTTCTGCCCCTGTGCCGGCGCGGTGGACGCTGGGGTCCCGCCCCCATGCCAGTGCAGCGAAAGCTGAGGTCTCACATGATTTTGTGCGCTGGGCCCCTAGTTAAAAATAAAAATCTGACTGAGAAATCATATACTAAATGGTCCACTTTCTCACCCATGTTTTCAGGTATCTTTTTAATCCCTTTGTATTCAAAGCAAGGTGATTGTCAAGGTCAGAAGTAAGAGTGGGTTAGGTGGATATAAGATGTAGTCATCTGAAACTTGCCACTCCTTGACTTTGATCAGATTGTTGAGGCCACAGAGAATATACTCATGTATGCCAGGCTGTCTTTAATGAACAAATGACTTGACCTTTACTACTGCAATTCTGCTATATAACCCACACTATTCCCCATAGTGTCTCCAGGGGGAATGAGCCCCAGTTGCCTACACTGGAAAACAGCTCATTAATGCACTCGATTGACTTTAATCTTCCCTAGTGCCACTGTCCCTGTGCCCTCACTGCAGCTTTCTGGGATCAGCTTTCCAATAAATTATGTGCTCTCTTTCTCAGTGTCTGCCTCCCAGGGTACCCCACTAAGACAAATGTAGTACTCCATCAAGATTACATCTCAATGTGTTAATTCCTTCCCTGTCAAGTGACATTTATGTTGTTTCCACTGTTTTACTGCTATGAACAATGCTGCTAGGAGATTCTTCTATGTGTCTCCTGAAGGACAGCCTGTGCATACAAATAGAATTTTGAGAAATGTCCACTCAACTATTAGCAGTGTTTAATTCTCCTAGGTAGGATTAGAAAGCATTGAACCTCCTGTGAAAATATTTCTTAATTTGAATTTTTTACAATTACATATATTTGTAATAGGGTTTCATATATGAATAGAGATATGAATATGTTTTTGAATAAATGTAAGAATAACAAAGAAAATTTAATGCAGAATTGAAAGCTATGTAAACTCTTGAATATGTTTCTTTTGTGGTAAAACATCCAGTTTAAAATGTACACTCTAAGAAAAGACTATACCTCAGTTCAAATCCCCCTACTGACTATATGATCAGGGACAACTCATTTTAGCTTATCACTACCTCAGTTTCTCCATTTGTAAAAGGAGTTAGTAATAGCTCACAGGTTTGCTGTTGGGGATAAATTGAATATACATATCACTAAAAATTTGCCCAGCACTTAGTTTGCATTAGATGACTTTACTATTACTATCTGATTCAATTTAACAAATATATTGAAAACTTAATTGACAGGCATATAGATAAACAAGATATGGCTTGTTCCTTTCAAGATACTTACTATTGAGTAGGAAAGATAAGGCAAAGACACCAATTCCTTTAACATACAAAAGAACCTATGTGATTAATGTAAAGATAGCCATATTAAAATGCAGATTTTGACACACTTCTGCTCAAAAACATTTTGCTTTTGCTCTATTTTATCTACCACATCAGCAATTCTGGAAAAAAAAATGATTACCAAATTATGTTAAAAAGGCATAGGTCAATGCAAATTAAGATAAAAATCTTTAAATCAGCTTTTATTATTTGTTGGGAAATAAAGTATTTTTAAAATTTAACTGATGCAATTATACATTAGTTTTGGAACATAGACCAATTTATCAAGACATCTCAAAGTGTTGGTGTAGTTTAGTTAGAAATTATTAGTCTAAAAATAATATAAGCTTTATGATCCTTATCAATATGATCCTAACTTAGTTGTAAAATGTTCTGTAACAAATTTAAACAATTTATATTTTTTGTCAAAATATAGCACCTGCCTTTTTTTTGAAACATCCCACATATTTTCTGCTTTTATACCTTAGCTCATGTTATTTTCCAGGTGTTCATAACCAACACTGTAGAGATAGGCTGAGTTCATTGCTTTTGCCAGCAGAGGATCGTCTCAAGGTCAGAAAGGAAAGACATACTTTACTGAGGTTTGGATGTTTAGTTAAACATGCATGTTTCAATGTAGAAACTTGATTAGGATTGGGTAAGAATTATCATACAACAGCCCAGGATTTGTAAAAATGGTAAGGATTGGATTTTGGAGTCAAATAATTTGGGGGCACATACTGTCTGTTGATGTTTTTCACGGAAGAGTTGCTGGGGCTTTCAGGAGGTTCAAGTAACACAATATCAACCTAGTTTCCTGGTCAGGACAGACCTGGCAAAGTGAACAAATGCTAATGAAGACAGGAAGAGCAAAGTCTTGTTGAAGAGGACTAAGGTTTGGTTTAGGTTGCTAGTATCCAGACCAAGTGTGAGGGTGGATGGTTTCACTTCTCAGTTCTGTTATGCCCAGATTTCAGGATCCCCAAGAAACCACACCAGGGAGCCAGCCAGGTCCGATGCAAAAGCATAAGAGTCTTTATTCGAGCTAGCTCGGCTCCCCCACCTCGCCGATGCAGCAGCAGGAAGCAGAGAGAGAGAACTCTGTGTGGAGAGAGGTTTTATAGGGGGGTTGGAGTAAGGGGAGGAGAAAGGACTGTGGGCCCTGCCGATTGGCCAGGCGCAAGTCGGTGTCTTGTTACACAGGATGTGGTCATATCTATGGCGACTTCCCTTGATTGTCATTGGTTAGTTTAAAGAAGTCCTGGGTGTGGCTAGCAGAGGCTTGGGCTTCCGGGAAGAAGCCTTGCCAGCACATGGCCAAGGTAAGATGGAGGGCGTAGCACTTACCCTGGGGCAAGATGGAGGGCCTAGCCCTTACCCTGGGGCAAGATGGAGGGCCTAGCCCTCGCCCTTTCAAGTTCTACTTGCCAAACTACCTCAAGAAATTTTGTTAAGCTATATGAGTTCTCCCATCAGATGTTTATCAAGTCTTAAGTCATTAGGAGCACTTGACATGAGGCAATAGAAGTTTAAAATTAATATAGAGGCAAAAGAGTTTTTGGAAGTGCCAAAAATTTGTTTTTTCTATTCATTTCCTAGCTGGGGAGAAATAATGATCATATTTCTTATATGTAAAAAATATAAGCAAGTTCCTCTATGATTTGGCCATTTTAAATCATTAGTATGGTCTGGTGGAACTCTTAGCACTGAGTTGGGTTGTTTACCTGAGCAAGATGTAAAGGTGATTCTTTCCTGGGTTCTTGTCGAGATGGATTCGAAGAATGAAGCCACAGACAAAAGGTGGTAAATGAAAAAGGTGGAAATGTATTGGAAGCAAGTACAGACTCTCACTTAGGGAGGGGGCCCAAGGGGGTAACTCACCAAGCTCTTTTTTGCTAAGATCTATAAAGGCTGCAGTTCTTTGTCTCTTCATACTGCCTTCCAATTGGTAGAATATCAGCTTCAAAGCCCAGACCCTATGTGGTGGTCCCCTTTTTGTCTCTCCCTTCAGTGGTTGAATTTTCTATCTCCTGTCAAAATCTGTTTTCCTCTTTCTCCCATTTGTCAGCATTTCTCTATCACTTGTGAAAGTTTGTTTCCTTTTTCTCCCCATACCCTGTGGCTTTTCCCTATCTTCTGTGAATAGATGTCTTCCTCTCCCCTTATCTTGTGGCACCTCTTTTTTTTTTTTTCTGTGAATGTATGCCTTTTGGCAGCTCCAAGCCCTCTCTGATGCTTTCCTCCCCCATGGACCATCTTTATCCTAAATCTCCCTAATCCTGCCTATTTTATCCCTAAAACTCCTTTAAGAACCAATCTGTACTAATAAAAGGGTAATATGCTAATTAGACCAGACATCTTCTGGACAAAGCCACGGTAGCAGGGGCTGAGGCAGAGGTGGTTAGGGGTGATCAGGTTGGCGGGGGGGGGGAGCAATTAGGGGGCAATCAGGCTGGCAGGGGAGGGCAGTTAGGGGCGATCAGGTCTGCAGGGGAGGGCAGTTAGGGGCAATGAGGCAGACAGGCAGAGTGGTTAGGGGTGTTCAGGCAGGCAGGCAGGCAGAGTGATTGGGGTGATCAGGCAGGCAGGCAGGCGAGCAGTTAGGAGCCAGCAGTTCCGGATTGCTAGAGGGATGTCTGACTGCCACTTTAGGCCTGATCCTAAACCGGCAGTCGGACATCCCCCGAGGGTCCCGGCTTGTGAGAGGGTGCAGGCTGTGCTGAGGGAACCCCCTCCGTTTATAATAAATGGGCCTCTAGTTTATTATAAAAATGGTAACGTAAGTAGGAAAAGTAAAATTTTTTAGCAAATGCTCTTTACACACCAATTAAATAAATAATTGACTTGTATTCACAATTACAACAAAAGTATGGTGTTTCTGTATTTTTTGTCCCTAAATGCTGAACAAGAGCTCACATTACAGAGCAAAATGTTACCTTTTCAAGACATAAAAATCCTATTTGAGTATTCCCCTTTGGATACAGGGATAATATATACTAATGTTCCTGATTCTGAATATTTTCCTTCTTTTTAAGCTAGATAGGCGGCGAAAGAAGAATTAAGCTGACATGTAATCAGTTCTCTGCTCTTTTCTGCCATCTGTTACCAGGAGAAGAGTGCTTCTGCTGTTAGGCAGAATGGAGCTTGAGAATGGGGTCCTTTCATTAGTACTTTACCTCCTCAGCTTCAAAGACCCCTAGAGCTTACTTCTTCAGGTTGCTTGTGAGAGCAGCTCTGCTATCAAGGTGGCCTTAGGCAAAATGTTGAAGCTGGGAACAATGGCCTTGAGTGATCGGCCTTCTCTTGCTTAATAACTTCACTTCCCTCCAGGGCAGTCACTTTTGTTCCTTTTCAGAATTGTAACTCCCTCCTTGCAAGAAAAGATCAGATCTCCTCATTTACAGCATAGAATAAATGTAAATCCACGAGCTACCTCTCAGAAGTACTTGTGTTTCTAGCTTCCAGTGGTATTGTGAAATAAAATACGATCCCTCCTCATTAAAGGAATTGCAGGCATCAGCTTTGCAGATGAGGAGATATTTTGCAGGAAAGGGTATCCTTTCATGTAAGACATTAGGACACCTAGAGTGGATTTCACTGCTGTCATTGTGCTCTCAACATAACCTTTGGTTTGTAATCTAGAAAGAGTAGCCTTTGAGTTTTATCTTAATTACCAGAAACATAGAAATTAATTCCACCTTTAAATAGATGATTATATCCAGTTATGTCTGTGTATTACCTGTGGTATTCTGGGGCAGCCTGGGGAGTGTGTGGAAGGGTCATTTAACTACAATATGTAGGTAGAATGGTGCCTATGATGATAATAAAAATAACAGTTTGAATGTAGTAGAGAAAAAGGGCAGTAATATCTTCCAAAGAGGTTTTGGTGCATTGAGGTCATTGGCAGCCCAATGTGATGCTATATTAAAAAGTGGGAATTAAACCACAGTAAAGTAAAGGCTGATTCCTATTTTCTAACATTTTAAGTCACTTCTGATCAGGGAACCAATCCAAGATCTTCTGGCCATTAAGGGAAATACAAAGAAGAAAATGTCATTTTAATTAGCAAACAGCATTTAGCATCTAATAAAATCAATGTAAAAGTTGCAGAGCAATGGGCTGTGATTTTTTTCTGCTGAAAATTTTAATTCCTTTGTAGACTTCCCAGTCTGGTTCCTATTACCAAATCAGTAGTGGGGGTAACAGTGTATTTTCATTTTTTTGACCTACTGAACACATCACAGAAATAATAACCTGGCAAATAAGGCATACATATTTTGATAAACAACACATTTCAGTAGGAAAAGGATGAGTAGAGATAACAAGTTGGCAGAATTGTTAAGCAAATACTCTACTTGGCAAAGAAAAAATGTTTCTTATAAGAAAGAAAGCAGAGTCTGATTTCAACATCTAGGATTTTTTGTTTTGTTTTGTTTTTATGCTCTCCACATGCCAATCCCATTTAGTCTTTTCATTCTGTGATTCATCAGGTCTATTTGTCACCTTCGTTCAGATGTATTGAAATCAATTTCTAGGTCCAAGATGGAGCCACTTTGGCCTGGCATGCCATGTCAGAAAAGAGAAACTTAGGTGATTTCTATGTTCCTGTAAGTCAGCGGTTCTCAACCAGTGGGTCGCGACCCCTTTGGGGGTCGAACAACTCTTTCACAAGGGTCGCCTAAGACCATTGGAAAACACATATATAATTACATACTGTTTTTGTGATTAATCACTATGCTTTAATTATGTTCAATTTGTAACAATGAAATTGGGGGTCACCAAAATGTGAGGAACTGTATTAAAGGCTCACGGCATTAGGAAGGTTGAGAAACACTGCTGTGAATGCTTGACCAGAAATGCGGTATATCCAACCAGCCAATCCCCAAAGCCCAAGTCAACTCTAGGCTCTATATTTCCTTCCTTGTTCCTTATTTATTTTCTTTAATCTCTTCTTTGTTTCTTATTTTTTATCCTTTAAATGAATCCTGCCTTCTGTCCTATTTCAAAGTTCTCTGGACTCTCTGAAAACAGAGATTGCAGGCTTCATGAAATGTTAAATTTAAGTTTGTATTACCTAAAGCAGTGATCCGGGGGGGCGGTGATGGCCACAGGTGCATTTGGGGGCGATGTGAATTATTAAGTGTTATGTGAATGAGTAGAAATGGATGTGTGTGTGTGTGTGTGTGTGTGTGTGTGTATAGCATGTAAGTTTGGGAACCACTGACCTAAAGTGACTTCTTTAATGATTGATTTTTAACATATCAAAACCTTTTACCAACATTCTGAATTATTAGGTGTTATGTGAATGAATAGAAATGGATGTATGTGTGTGTGTGTATGTGTGTATAGCATGTAAACATAACACCCACCCACAAAGAGAAAGAATTCAAAAGCAAAAAATATAAGAAGATATGTGGTTTGTCTGAAACTTGGTAATCCCCTTGATTTTTCTCTTTCTTTGACCAATGTATGTATGACCTAATTTTGGTAGAGACAACTTTAGAAAGAGCTATTTTAAAATTCTATGTGTGGAATATAGTTTACAGAAAACCTCCTGAGAATTGTATTATATATCATAGAGGAAAAGACAAAGAATATATTATAAGGTAATGTGACCATAAATACCTCATTATATTTCATAATCATGTTAAAATGTACTGAATACTTTCCTCAAGTGCCAGCCTTTTCATGAAGTTTGTCTAAAAAGGTCTCTTCCTCTTCCAAACTTCATCTTTCTTAGAGTCAATATTATTTGCAATGATACTTATCCTTTAATTGTTCCATAAGCATTAATTTTGTCTCTTTAATAGAGTATGAAATCTTCAGGGGCAGCAACTTGTTTATATTTCAAAATTTTTAATTACAGTACTTATCATGATGTAGGATGCATATTGAATTCTTAATAAATATTTATTATTGTTGATATGCCAAATAATGAACAAAATGGATATAAAAAAGGAAGAAAGGAAGGAAGGAAGGAAGGAAGGAAGGAAGGAAGGAAGGAAGGGAGGGAGGGAGGGAGGGAGGGAGGGAGGGAGGGAGGGAGGGAGGGAGGGAGGAAAGGAAAGGAAAGGAAAGAGAGAGAAAAAGACAGAAAGGAAAGAAGAAATGGGGATGGGAGGAGGGAGAGAGAGAAAGGAGAAAAGAAAAAATATTTTATTTAATTTACAATAAAGCCAGAGGCCAGGGGTGGGTGTGTGAGTAGGAGAGTGGGAAGAGGGAGCAAAATTGATAAAATTGAAATTGTAGCTTTTGAGGGGTGAAAAGGTACAAATCTAGTTATAAATAAGGCAAGAAGGTATAATGTACAGCTGTTAACTACAGTTAATAATACTTATTCCATATTTGGTATTACATAATTTAAATTCTATTATGTAAGGTTAACAATACTTAAATGCTATGCTATAAAATCAGTACATCTATGCTACAAGATAAGGGAATGAGAAGCAAGAAAACCATGTATATACATAATATCATATGCACCATATGTTTATGTCTATCTATTTACCTATCGATTGAGAGACACAGAATAAGAAACAAAATAAGAAAAAATACTCATGACAGTTATAGTTCTCCTTTCTATAACTGATCATGTGGTAGCAGTTGGTATTTATAACATTGGATTACCCATTCCAAATTCCCTGTGCCCTTGGCAAACACTTCAGCTAGTTTTTGTGTTTGACCTGGTGGTTGACCCAAACCTTCTTTCCTAAGAAATCCGAGTCGTTAGTAGTCCCTCCCACCTGGACTAGATTATTGTAGTGTTCCATTGATTTTAATCAAAGCACACACAATACCAAGAGATGCCCTACGGAATCTCCTGTATTTCAGACAACTCTTCCTCCCCTCCACTGTGGAATAGCAGTCCATTTCTCCTTAGTAGCAGGATCGATTACCCTAGCCAGCACAGTGATTCCCTCTTAGCCTATTGATTCACAGGCCTGAGGTGCCCCTTATGGCAGGATGGTTATCTTAAATTCCCATTCAATGGGATTATTGTTGTGTTTCCTGGTGGAATCATTCCTTTCACTGGAACTAAGACCTTTAGGCCAGCAGAGCATAAGATCACAGGAACAGGAGGTCAAAAGTCTAACCTGACCACCCTAACTAATACTTCTCACACATATCCCAGCAGTTCCATTCTCTCGTATAGTCTGTCATTTGTCTTTTTCCCCAGAGCACTGAATCTTAGTATATAATATATAGTTTGCTTATTTGTCATGTTTCTTACCTAAATTCTGCAAGATCAGGAATTATATTTTTCATCTTGAATAGTTTCTTCCTGCACATAGCCAACATTTAATATGGTTAGAATGAATAAAATAGTCAGTCATCTAAATTTATAATTTATTTTTGTCATTCTGGTTCAATTCACCATCATCTCTCACCTGGATTATTGCAATCACCTTCTCACCAGGCTCCTGTGTACAATCTTTCCAATTAAACTGAATTCCCTACTTGCACCCCTCTGTAGCCATCACCACCATGCACTCACTGTATTCTTACTGTAATGGCTTAGATGCTCCACAAAGCCAGAGATTTGGGGTGTTACTTTTACCATTGATACATTCCTCACGTTCTGGAACCTTGTTAGAGATATGCAAATGAATGGAGCACACTGTATCCATCAGAATATGTGGTTAGTGTTAACATAAAACCATTGAAACCTGTAAAGAATTTTTGTGAGTTTATTTGAGCCAAACTGTGGACATATGCCGGGAAGCAGAACCTCAACAAATTGAGATAATGCTCCGGAGAATGGCAGGGTTACATTTGTATTTATACATTTGCAATCAAAGGAGGGACTTAGGTGGGTTACATGAAATTCATTGGTGATAGATTAAGGAGGAGGGATAAAGCAAAGCAGGGGAAACCCCTGGGATTGGATAAAAAGTAAAATGATGGACACATACTTAGGTGGGTGCAGGATCAATTAACATGATAATGAAGGAATTTGTGGTATCTGTCCTGGTGCCCAGCACATTTGGTTGTGCCCCAGGGGCTCCAGAAAAAGGGAAGTTACAAGTTACCCAGACATTTCAAGGGTATGTTATCATAGATGCAAAAAGACAGATCGGCCCCGTTAAGGTAAGGTTGACCTTGTCAGTGAAGATACTGGCCTGGGACATAACTGCCCACCATAACTGCTTTTAGTTAAAGTTTAATTTCAGACCATTCTTTGTGGTTACTTTAGGTCTCTGAGTTTGCAAGACTGCCATGCAGGCCTCCCCTGAGCTTGTCAGGTCAGCATGTGGCCCCTTTTGTCCACATTAGTAAGTGAACACCTTTAACAGAGAATTAGGGGCTGACAAGAACATTGAGAAGGTTGGGGGTTGGAGGGGGACAGAAGTCAGAAATGCTGTCACCAGTAATATCAGCCTGCCACTGCCACTCCAAGCAGGACATTCTAAAAATCTCACCCAGCAATTGCTGAAAATCCAAGGTCCTCTTACCCTGAAGTCCATGTCAATCTCCCCAATTCCTGGAAACCTTCTATTTCAGTGCCCATCATTAACATCAGTGATGTTCAAGAACACCTGCAAGCAGCTACTCTGGACCTCATACCTGCTCATGCACACCACACGTAGAAGTGCATCTGGGGAATAATGGCCTCCCTTTCTCTTTGTCCCCGGATTTTTTGTAATTGCCTGTGGTAGGCAGAGTCTAACCATCTTGTGGACACAAGGCAGGGGATCATGGAGGATTTATCTTTCCTGCAACGCAGAGTGAAACCTCAATTTCTTAGTGAAATCTCAGAAGTGGGTGGCAATGATGTTGATTTGAAAACCAATACCCAAGCACACATACTTACCCAGGAAGTTAGGCGTCATGGAAAAGAGATCCTGTTTTTCCTCACTTATTTATTTTCCTTCACAGAGTGTTGTTGTTGTCATTCTTTGTTTAGATTTGTTTTATGATTGTCTCCCTATCTTATCCTGTGCATAAATCTTGGATGACTCTAACTTAGATTTATCACCCACCAGACATCTAAGTCAATTATCTGGTCCCAGCTGTTGAGCTAGGTGTGCAGTACTTCTATAACATGACGCATCTTCAAGGGAAGTGTTTGATTTATCTAAAGCACTAACTACGCTGTGTATCGTAAGCTGCTCTAAGCTTATTTTTTCTCTTAAAATCTATCACATGAGAAAAAAAAACTATAAGGCTTTTTTATGACAGTACATATATTATCATATAGAAAGACTTGGTAGTCTTGCTAACATGCTAATACATATGCTAATATCATTAGAGAAAATGTTAATTACAAGGAAAACAAGCACACACAAAAACAAACATGGTACTAACTCTTCTTCAACAGAATTAATTTAGGTTAAATAAATACTTGGTGAAGTACTTTTTAACCCTCCTCATTCTGAAAAGTGTTTACTTCATTTCAGCTTTATTTCTCTTTTCCCTACTACCACCTATATTTTAATTATTTAATAGATGATGAAAGACCCAGAAGGAAAAGGAAAAGGTTATTAAATAAGTGTTACTAGGCAAATAAGAATGTCTGTAAATGGCTTGTTATCCCCAGCAATTCATACCTATATTTTATAGCTGCCCAGGGCTATTGTCATGAGATGAAAATCACTGGGTCCCTCAATGTTTACAGGAATCCAAAGAGTCACAAAATATGTTACATATTTAATAAAGGTGAACATAAAAAATAAACTATTTTTGATTAGAAACTTCTCCAGTGGTGTTGACCCATTAAGCCTGCATTTCCAGTTTGAGACAGAATTATCACTGGGTCTTTGTCCTGGCAACCCATCTGTATGCCATTGGCAATGACAACTGAACACACTTTTGCTGCTCAGTTGTCAATAAAAATGATTCTATCCCGTGAAAAACATCACAGGCCACTTATCAAATGCCTTTGGCCTTTTGTAGATGACATGCCAGGAATGAGTGGTGGGCCCTCACCTAGAGAGACAAATGGAGTGGTCTCTCTCCTAATCTTCACATACATTAATATACATAGCTCAGCATTCTAATTATATTTTCACTTTTGTTTTCACATTAAATGGAAGCTACTGAATTAATATAATTCTGCTAAGTACCCCAATAGCATGGAGCAGTAAGTAGACCAGTTGCCACTCTGTGGTTTCTGTGTGGTGAAGAAACCACACAGCATATGTATGACTTTTTAGTCTGTAACTTTTTTAGTTATTTATTGCCACCACTAATTTTAATTTTATTGAATATTGCCTGCCCCCTTCTTATTTATACAGACAGTTGACATATTCAAATTTTGGTGTATGAATCACTGTATAATTGTGTCCCAATGTGATTGTATATGTGTTCACAGGCCAAAGTGCACATACATGCACAACACAAAACCCCAACATGCACATGGTGTGAATATAACAACCAAACATGTTAGCACTACCAAAGTCCTGGCAAGACATTTGTTTAAAACCTAATTTTATTTAATTTATAAAAATTCAAAGTTTCTCTGAGTGATTGTGCATGTGCAGTCTCAGATAGAAAATTGATTGATGTTTTAACATAAAAAGTAGCTGGGCACAGACCTTCTGCATGTCACTGGCTGTGACCCCAATGTGTGAGTAGAGTGCCCTCACAGGGAGGACAGTGTGTCTCTTGGATTATAGCCCCCAGCTGTTTAAATGCAGGACACTGGACACTAGGGAAGGGGAGACGAGCTGTCACCATCAAACAGGTTCTGATAATGAGCTTCCAGGTATGGAAAGTGAAAGCATTCTGTAACCTTAATTCATATTGCTTTAAGAGCTTACGTTCACACCATTCACGGACAATAACTAAGGGTGTGAATATCATACAAATGGCATAAATTTAACTACTGTCATAGGTGCTCCCCTTCTTGACGGAGCTGAAATGATAGTAGGTAAAGGTGTGACGCTTTGGAACTAACTCAAGTGACCTTTCCAGGTGTGTAAATTCCAAGCCCGCCTGCTGTAATTATATTTGATGGGTGAACAGATATTACACATGCAGGAATTGAATGCAAATAAAGTGAATGTAGGTTTCATAAAAAATATTCTAATCTCTAAAGCATGTAATTTGCAGAAACAATAGTGAAGCTTCCAGAATAACACCCTATAAAGAAAAGCAAATTGTCAGGAGCATGAAGACAAGAAATGAATCATGCTTGTCAATTTGTTGGAATCTGAAATCATTACAGGCAGCACAATGCATATCAAACAAAATGCTCACCAAAGGCATGGTGGCCATGACATTACCTCTTTCACCATAACACATTACAATTTAAACATTTATTTTTTTCAGGCAAATTATACTTTTTCCTAGGTGAAGAAGCTTTGGGCCAGGTGGGTTGGCCCCCTTTTTTCTTTATTTTTTTTTACAATCTGTTCCAAAGTTCCCCTTACTTATAGGCTTTACTTTGCTTCCTGAATTTACTAGGGAGTGAGAGATTAAAGGTGTTTGCTTAGCACATTGCCCATGTAGGTAGAAGAGAATTTTTTTTTAAAAAGGCAATACTATATCACTTGACTTTAAAATAATCCTAGTTGGCAGCTATTATTAGCTTTATTAAACAGGGGGAAACAAACAAAAACATAATAAAATCACAAGGTTCATTTAACTTCCTCAGACAGCATTTGTAGGACTAGAAATGCTCAGTAAAACAGAAGCCTCCGATTGTCCTAGTTCTTAAGTGCCAGGGAAAATAGCTGCGGAGAATGGCAGTTACAGCTGAGGTTATTGATAGGTTTGAGGAAAGCATACTGAGAGCGAAGCCTGTTGCTAATAACACAACATCCAACACAGTTGTCGGGGAAGTGACAGTGTCTTGATTTTTCATGTGGGACCTGGAGGGCTAGTCAAGAGGATGTCCAGTCAATACCATCGTGAGACTGTGGCATTGAGGAGCCTGTACTCTGTTGCCGGAAGCCTGTCCATCCTTACTGCTTGACACAGTCGCTGCAGGGAAGAAACATCTGCACAGCATATGTTTCAAGGGACCTGGCGTATATGGTATACTGTTCTTAATATGTTTGCTCCCCTTCTTAGCGCTATGTGTTTTAACCAAGGTCACCTCTCCAAGAAAGGTTGTTTCCCCAGGTGGGGATTTTTTCCCTGAAGTTAGGGATTAACAGGACTAAGGAAGAGAATAAATCAGTGAAACCCCCTAGTGTTACAGAAATACTATGTACTACTTATGAAGAACTTGGACTAAGACTGTTGGCAATAAATTTGGGACTTGTTGGGCCCACATCCCCAGGGGTCTGCCCACCAGGGAAAGCACCAAAGCCTATACCCCTGGAGACCCACCAACACAGGGCAGTCCCAGGGAAGGCAAACAGAGAGGCTGGGAGGACATAACCTTTACTGGGTAGGATAATCTCCTTCAGTCACTTCCTTATCAGTAGAGCAGTGACCTTGGAATAGCCCTTATAATGGAACACAGAGATTAACCTAGACAGGATTAAACTCAACAGAACTAGATTAACAAATGCTCTAACCTTTGGAATAGAATGGATAGGATTAAAATCAACTGGTATAAATACAGATGTAACAGGACAATAAAGACCGAACCTGGCTAGAGAACCTGCCTAGAACCTGGCTAGGCTGCTGATCAACTGAACGCTGTCTCCGTGTCATTCCTTCTTTGCCGACTCCGTCCACACCTTTGGGAACCCCTGGACCTGCTGGGGCTGGACTCCAGCACTCTGTTAAAAGATAAACTGAAGCATATTACATTTTTTAAGAGTTTATTTGAGCATTAATTGATTTGAAAAGGGCAGTGTCAAACAGGAAGTGTTTAGGAGTGTTCCTCAGACAGGCCTTAGAGGGGAAACTTATGTAAAGAAAGTTTGGAAAGAAAAGTATTGAATAGCTGTAGTTTAAAGCCTAGTTGGCTGTTTGTGATTGGTTGTTCTTGGTACTTTGATTTCCTAACCTTGAGGCATTTACAGGCTGAGATTTTGGTTTGCTTATGTAAGTCAAGACAGCATTAGAGCCATCTCCATCTAATGGCCGCCTTATTTAATTAATTTAACAACTCCCAAGGGGAACCATATTCTGTAGAAATTGGAAGAACTGGGAGAAATAGTAACACAAATAGAAAACTTCTTAAGTTTTCAAATACATTTTATTGCATATGAGAAACCCTATTGGTTAGAAACTCCAGGGGTCAGACTTCTAGACATTTTGAAAATCAAGAAATGGGAGTTTCTTTGTTATAGTCATCTTAAGCTTTCTGAAAACAAGCAAATGATGCCACATTTGGGGATATGACTATTTTGAGTGTATATTGCTCCATTAATACATAGACATGATTATTTCAAATACGGGAGAAATAAGGCAGACATTTTTAAAAAATTAACACTTTTTGGAAACTTATAATTTATCTCTGTTTAAGTATTTATCATAAAATGTAAGCTGTTTCTTTTATTTTCTAAAGAAATCACCAAGCCTTTTGTTCAATGTAATCCCATGAAATGTCCCTTCCGTCTGAAGTGGGAAGTATGTGTCCTTGATGGGCATTCCCATGTTAGCACAGGGCATCCATACATAATTTGCTTGTATTATTTCTATTTGCATGTGGTAATAAGGAAGATACTTGTGTATATAAAAACAGACCAACTCACACGTACACATATAATGACAATTCCTTAAATAGCGCTCTTGTTTACAGAGTCCTAAAAAAAGTCAGGTAATGTGTAGTAATTATTCAATTCACTGAATATTGTTCTGAAAGCATAACAAAATATAAAATATATATTTTAATTGTATATTAGAAAAACTTTTTGGGAATCAAGTATGCACTTCATGGTATACTTTTATTTGTGCAGTTGAATAATTCCACATTTAATTTTAATCTCAGGAAAACATTAGAATAACTAGCTTTCACTTCCCTCATATTTTAAATCTACTAAAATGCTGTTGTTTTTTGCTAGGAAAAATAAACATTAGTCATACAGTTTAGATCTTTGAAAATTGGCAAGGTGATCTCATTTAGAATAGCAAGTGATGGATAAAAAATGCCACCTAATATAAAAATAAGCAAAAGATGAATATTCAGCATATGCCCTACTGATTAAACAGATTCTTGAATCAGTCTACATTATAGCCTGGTTATTCATAGGCTGAAATAGAATTTCAAAAGTTATTTTAGTACAACATTTTTTTGACATCACCAACCTAAAGCTACTGACAAAATGAGTAATTTCAAACAGGAATATGACACTTATAGAATAAAATAACCCAAAGGCTGACAAGAAGAGTGAACAAATGCGCTGGACCAGCCAATTTCCTCTCAGCTCCAGAGCATCAGAGAGAGTACTGGCCATTAGCTCTCAGGGTGAGCACTTTGGGATTGGAGATAAAGTTACTATTTTAGATTTGATCACTCAAGCACTTTAGACTCTTAGAAGAAATAGCATGTGGTAAATTACAAGTGTGTGTGTTTGTTTGTGTGTGAAAATATATGCTGACATTACCTAGAATTTTTTAACATATTTTTATGTGTTCTGAATTTTAATACATACATTGTTTAATATATTAATCTCAACAATACATATTATCTATTATATTATTAAAATGTCCCACATAGTGTACACCCATTCTAATTGAAGTGATTTTTCTAGTACTTAGTTGACTAATCTTCCTATAGAAGTGACCTCTTAGATATTATATATTCAGCACTAGGTCTGACAGTATAGATATCCAGAAACTGGAGCTGAGGATAATGACATCATCAATATGAGTCACTTTGTGTTCCCTAAACTTCAAAATAATCCTATATAATAAAAGCCTAATATGCTAAGTGTCCAGTTGTCCAGTTGTCCGTTCAACCAATCAAAGCATAATATGCTAATGATATGCTAAGGCCACTCAATTGCTCACTATGATGTGTACTGACCACCAGGGGGCAGACACTCCGACCAGTAGGATAGCTTGCTGCTGGGGTCCAGCCACTTTGGACTGAATGAGACAGGCCGGACATGCCCTGGAGCCCTCCTGCCATTTCTCCCCAGCTGGCCAACCTTCCGTGTCCCTCACTGGCTCTAATTGTGCACCGGTGGTGTCCCTCGGCCTGGCCTGTGCCCTTTCGCATTCCAGGACCCCTCAGGGGATGTTGGAGAGCCGGTTTTGGCTCGATCTTGCAGGCCAGGCTGAGGGACCTCACTGGTGCACAAATTCTTGCACCGGGCCTCTAGTTCACTATAATATATGCTTTAAAGGGCTAGATATTCAGAGTGGAGATTACTTTTTGGCTGATAGAGAAGTTGTAAGTAGAGAAAACAGAGATGAATGAGTAGAGGGTAAAGAGGAGAGAGCCAAGTACATGTGCATAAATAGGATAATAAAAATATTAAAAATATCTCTCTAGCTTATGGGCCCAAATTCCATTATCCTAGAGAAAAACAGGGAATTACAGAAAGAACAGAGGAATGAGGTTAGAAAGGAGAGAGAGAGGGATAGAGGTGGTACAGAGACTATCCAACTGTTAACTCATAATTTTTTCCATCAGAACTTAATTTGTTAAATAGTTTAATTAGCTACTTAGTTCTCTTCTGGTTCTACCTACTTTAACTTATAGGGTGCTAATTCTACTTACTTTAACTTATAGGGTGCTAATTCTACTTCCTAGTCCACAAACTTCTGTTTCAGCTTCCCCCTGTTCTTGCCCAGGCCCTTTATACCTGGCGAGTGTGATTCTGTCTTTGCTACTGTGATGTGTTCATGCAGTATACTTTAAATTCTATCACCATTATAAAAATTCTTCGCAGCAACTAGGGTTACCTTTGAATTCTGCCTTGAATTACACAAATTTCCCCAACACCTCTAATGCTATTAAGCATAAGTGCTGAAACATGGCTAGGATACATGCAATATGTTTTCTTGTTGATTTATTTAACACACTAAATCACTGGTTCTTCATGCAGTGTGTTTTAATTTTTTCTGTATCTAGTTTGTGCAGTATGCACAATATGTTCTCATAAATAAATAAATGGGTATCATGTTTTGTAGAAATTCCTAAAAATAGAATTACATAGATTCAAAACATTACAAGCAGAATTATAAAAGGATAAGGGTTTGTTAAAATGGCTCCAAAAACTGCTCATTTATGGCCCTTCTGATTCATATCAGCATTTCATTTCCCCGTTTCATTGAGACTGAACTTTCTCTAGAGGAAATATTGTCCCAAAAGGTCATGTCCCATTCAGTCTAGGCACAACCCCAGTGGCATCAGCATGAGCAATGGAAAGCTCAAGGCAAATGTCATTTCATATCAAATGCAGCATCAAAATAAAAGGTGCCCCCACAGACCTCGAAGCATGCTCACAAAGGTGAGGTCATTGCCAATCTTTTCCCTTAGGCGACTTCTGCTTATATCAAGCCTCACAACACTGAGGCAAAGCTTTCTGTTAGCCTATCGTGGTGTTTTGGAAAGGTGGTAGTTGGCAGGATAGAAAATAAGACTGAACAATGCAGGGCATCATCCATCAAAATAGCAAGATAGATTCATACTAGTAATTCACAGAGCTATAATGATGAAAATAACCTACTATTTTGTAGGCCTGGGTTATTCAAAGTAAGAAGTAAATGGTTGAATACCACTTACTCCCACTTAGTTTCCCAAGACAAAATAATCTCTATTCTCGGCATTTCTTCACTCCAAGAGAAAACTTTCTGGCAATCTATGCAGACCGATTAGCAACCCAAGAAAATGAGAGTAGATTCTACTGTCCTCTAGTATCAGTACTCCTTACTTGAGCTACGGAAGTTCTTCCAAAAGAGTACTTGTTTCATTGCTGGAGACTCATTGACAGAAGGTGGCAGTAATCAATGAAAAAAAAAATCTGATTACTCTAGCACTGTCCAGCTATTTCTCACTTGTGCATTTTCTAAAAAGAAAAAAAATGCATTCTGACCACCTCCAGTTGGACAAGGCTGTTTGAATAAAGTTAACGTGCAGAACCTTTGTATTACACTGAGTGAAAGTGCTGAAGTGCTGTGCATCTTCAGTGCCTAACATACTGCCTGAGATATAGGGGAGGGTTGGTAAACATTTGCTTAAAAACAAACGATTGAATGCATTGCGTCCAAAGATCTTTTCTTGTCAATATTCTGTTTCTTGTGTTATGTGGGAAGTCTGATGTACTTTAAAGACTTGGAACAATTAGATGACTTCAACTCAGCATGATTCTTTTGCTCTGCTACTTCCCAGACACTTTAATTGAGGCTAAAAACTTCAAATTGGATTCCACTGTGTCCTTTACTAGCTTATTGTTTTCCTAGCCAATCCATATTAGGATTGTCTTTGCATCCCAATGTAATCCATTATTACCACTTGGCTAAACAAACACAGCTGGGTGGTAATGAATGAAGTCTCTACTTTTATGGATAAACTTGGCTGTGATGCTCCTCTGCAGCTCACTCTCTAAGACAGAGAGAAGCCAAATCACAGTTCCACCCACCAACCTAGCATCTCTAAAGATATGAATGTTCTATTGAAATAGCAGGGACAATTCACGTTGATAAATTACTTTGCTTTTATTATGATTAGAGGCAAACAAATGTAGATTAGAAGATAAATAAGTATAATACAGTCATTCAATCTTTCCTACACTTATGTATATACAGTATATATGCATATTATATATACACACAGTATATATATAGTACACACACATATATATGACTTTCTTATCAATTTAGAAAATACAGTTTGAATATTACAGGGAATTATAGAATTATACTGATAGACATGGTGCTCTGTTAATTGTCTGGATTTAGTTTCCCAGTAGTAAAACATTTTAATATAACAAATCATTACATATAAAGGCTAAATTTCATTTTTAACATCTAGGATTCTGATTCAGTTTAATCCATTAACTGTTGTTTTTTTTAATTCCATTGCACCTTGACAACAGGAAAATCTCTGAGTGTAAAACTTATCCTCAGTTTTTGATTATAACTTGATGGCTTCTTCGTTTGAGACTTCACAAACCAAAAAGTCCTTGATAAAGCTAATACAGGTTTCTTTAGAGAAGGACTCCTTAGAGCAGTGGTTCTCAACCTTGGCTGCACATTAGAATCACCTGGGAATCTTTTTAAAATCCTGATTTTTGGGCCTCATCCTCCGGAAATTCTGTTTCTTTGTTATGGGGTGGGGCCACAACATTAGTAACAAAGAAACAGAATTTCCGGAGGATGAGGCCCAGAAATCAGGATTTTAAAAAGATTCCCAGGTGATTCTAATGTGCAGCCAAGGTTGAGAACCACTGCAATAGATAATAGCAGAAACAAGGTCCAGGTGTCATGATTTTTACCCTTTGCTATAAATTAAATGCTGTTTCACCCCATGGAGTTCCCAGCCTGAAGTTCCCAATATTGTGAACAATTAAGTTTGCATGCTCTGTTATATGGGGCACCTGATCGGCTGCCTGTACACAGAGCTCAGGCTGCTGTTTACATACCATTGCCTTGCACAAAAAAATCTGCAGTAACCTAAAGACTAGAGCTATTTGAAGGTTCCATGAAAACCCAGCCTACAATGTGTTCTCTGCTTGCTGGTCAATTTTTAGCTGTCAGAACTGTTATCTACTAACTGAAATCACTAAGATTTAGTAACCAAGGAAATTTTGGGGGAAGCACCCAAAAGATTCAGAAACAGTAATAGGCTCATTTTGGTGAATTTCTGGGCTTTTTTTCATTTTCTGTCTTTAGAATATGTACAGCAAACTTGCCATAGCTTTGGGAAAAGCTTTCTTACCTAATCTACATAGAAAAGTAAGACTCACAAATAGCCACGGTTGCTAATTACCATGGATCCAGAGCTTTTTAAACCTCTAATCAGTTAAATGAAATGAATGTTTCCTTGCTATTTTTGCCCTCATATTCAATGTTTTTAAATTGTTTTACACATTTTAATCAGTCTCTTCCTATATTGTATATATGTTGTCAAATGTGATATACAATGAGAATTATGATGTCATACTAAAAATAAAAGTGTGTCTCTTTTAGTTTTACTCATTGTGACAATTTGTATGATTTTTAAACTATGGTACAATAATCACCTTTTTATGTAAGTCCTTCACTAAATTTATAAGAACGTAAAGCATAAGAAATACAATATAAAAAACCCTAAGTTAAAAACCAATGCCCAATATTTTCAATAAAGATATAGAAGTGTAAGAAATGCATGTTGTAGCTGTGCATAATAATGAAACTTCCTAAAAGCTGAACATGAAGGAGTAGTCATAGTTCTGTGACAATGTTTTTAGTGAAAGCTAAAATAACACAGCATATTTTGTTGAATTCACCTGCTACAAAATGCTGTGGAGACCTCTGAACTCAATGGTGTTTGTTCCCCAGGTGTATTGTATTAGGAGAGGGGACCTTTGGACAGTGCTTAGTGCTCTTATAAAAGAGACCCCAGAGGATTCCTAGCCTCTCCCATCATGTGAAGATACAGCCAGATGATGCTTGCTATGAAGTAGAAAGACAGCTCTCACCAGAACCTGACCGTGCTGGCACCTTTATCTTGGACTTCCAACCTTCAGAACTGTAAGCAATAATTTTTCTGTTGTTTATAAGCTACTCAGGCTATGTCTTTTGTTAGGGCAGCCTGGATGGGCTCAGAAGCTGGCACTCCACTTAATGGCATTGCCCAGCTCTTTCGGAGATGCCTGGAGCCCCTCGTGGACACAGCAAATGGCAAATAGCTCAGTCATGGAATTGCCAGTGTGGGGAAAATCCCCACCACAGCCTTCAAAGGGCTGTGAGGAAAAATCTTTACGTATTGAACCACTGTGATTTTGAGTGTGCTTATTACAGCAGTTCCTATATAATTAATATATGAAAATAGAGTTTAGCTAAATTAGAGAGATGAGTGGTTAAAGATTCTTTAGATTATCCCCCTTAGCTATTTGTCATGTAGCTGAAGCTGGTTAGCAAACAAGTTCAAATAGAACTTTCTCATACTTAGAGAAAATTCGGTTGTTTGAGTTATAGATGAAAATGTGGCTTTAAAAAGCCATGCACTTTCGAAGCTAAGTATGCAGCTTTCCAAGTTTACATTTTGTTAAGAAAAGTTAGATTTGTGCCTCGACAGAGAGTCTCCTCCTCCCTGCAGGTGACTGCAGACTGTTCTGGAGGCAGGTCTAAAACTCGCCTTAAAAATATGGTCTTGTGTGTATGTACTGCTCAAAAGTGTTTGACTAAAACCCCTCCGTCCTCTACTATATAACCTTGGTGTGGAAAATGTTGAGAACAAGAGATCCTAATATATCTCTGCTCTGGTGAAAATAACCTTGGCCAGATTTATAAAAATAATTTAGCTGTGAGCAAAAGCCTTCAACTCAGTGGCTGTATAGGATATAAAGTGCAAGATACATAGCAGTATAATTGGGTGAAATAAATTGTTAAGTGAAAGTATTAAGGGTTATCCATAAGAACATTGAAGATGTCCTGAGAAAAAAATATATAAATTTTCTTTTGCCTCATTACTATGGAACAGTTCCTTGAGCTGATATTCTAGAGTAGAAAAGTAATCTAAGGTTCTCAACACTCAGGTGCACACGTGTCTTCCTATTTGTTTGACAAGAGAAGAATGTGTGGCCCTAACAGGTTTGGCTCAGGGGATGGAGCTTCGGCCTGCGGACTGAAAGGTCCCAGGTTCAATTCTGGTCAAGGGCATGTGCAGTGGGTCCTTGACTTACGAGTGTACCAACTAACGAGTTTTTCCGAGATAAGCCGTCTCTCGGCCGATTTTTTGCTTTGAGTTGACAGAGCAATTTGAGTTAACGAGCTCCTTAATGAGCTCCGTCACAGAACGAATTAAACTCGTAAGTCAAGGCCCCACTGTACCTTGGTTGCAGGCACATCCCCAGTAGGAGTTGTGCAGGAGGCAGCTGATCAATGTTTCTCTCTCATTAATGTTTCTACCTCTGTATCCCTCTCCCTTCCTCTCTGTAAAAAATCGATAAAATATATTTTAAAAAAAGAGAACAATGTGTGTTTTACATAAAAACAAGATAAAAAATACACGGAATGACTGGTACATCTCGCTCACTTAGATAGTATTTAGAGTGGGCTTACATAGAAGAGGGGGTTTTACAATACATACTGTGAAATACTGTGATAGGATCTGAAGAATTTTTTTTTAATGAAGATCTTTCAGAGAGAAGTAGTTAGTATGGGATATTCCACGGCTATCCCCTCAAGAGAATCTACTGTGGACCATGGTTGATGGAGGTCCAGCTACCACACATTTGGGTGTATCTCAGATTTTACCCAATGGCCACAGTTTTACCAACAGCCAAGGACTAACTGTGGCAGGGAGGTTAGCAAAGGGCTGTTCTTCCCCCCACCTGTTGCAGGAGTCTTCTATTAGGAAACTTTTATCAGAGGACTCCTGGTCACCTTGGCTGAAACTTTCTCAGATCTGCAAGGTGTTAAGCATCCTTCTACCAGTTACTCCATTCTCTCATTCATCTTATGCAGGGGTCAGGCATACAATGTGTATGGTATAAAGAATCTACTCTGATGTTTCTGCCTTCTTCCTTCATAGACATTTCCCCCAGTGGATCTTGTCCATCCAATCCCACCCTGGCCACTCTATTTAACAGTCCTCAACTGACACCTGTGTGCTTTGAGATTAGTCCACTTGATCCAGAGACTATTTTTGTCTCTAGAATTAGACATTTAAAAAAAAACTGACCAATGTTATAGCCAAGTTTTAAATATTTTCACTTATGGGAAAATTTTATTAAAAATCAAAAATAGAAACTATAGTTTTTGTTTTGTTTTAAGGAAGTCAGCATGTCAAATTGAAAATACTATGGTAGGCAGATTTGGGGCCACCCTTTTCCTTCTCTTTTCTATTTTGAGTGTTTAGAGCAAAACATCTTGACACAAAATCATTGCTGGTTGACCTTCCATCTTTCAGGTAGTAACAAATACTATTCTTTTCTTCCCATTTGTAGCACAGCCCCATAAATAATACAGGCAACCACATATATATGTATGTGTGTGTGTGTGTGTGTGTGTGTGTATATCTACACTAATAAAAGAGAAACATGGTAATTAGCGTACGACCGCTACCCTTCCCATTGGCTAATCAGCATATCCTTATGCAAATTAACTGTCAGCCAAGATGGCGGCCGGCAGCCATGCACTGAAGCGAACAGGGAGGCTTGCTTGCTCCAGTGACTGCGGACTCCAACATTCCCCGCCTAACTTGCCAGCCTCTCAGCTGCAACTCTAAGCAACTATGTACTATGTTGCAAATATAGAAGCTAAACAAAACCCCAGAAACCGGCTTTCAGTCAGCCCCGGAACGCAACATTGTATCGATGTTTTCAGCAGCAAGGCCTCAGAGCTAAAGCTGGTCCAGAATAAAAAAAGAAAAAGAAAACAAGGAGCAGTTGGGAGCTTCAGTCACTCGCCAACCGGAAAACAGCCCTCAGCCCCTCACCCAGACTGGCCAGGCACCCCAGTAGGGACCCCCACCCTGATCCAGGACACCTTTCAGGGCAAACCAGCCAGCCCCCACCCCTGCACCAGGCCTCTATCCTATATAGTAAAAGGGTAACATGCCTCCCGGCACCTGGATCAGTGGAGCAGCGAGGCTCCTGGCACCAGGATCAGCGTGACAGGGGGCAGCGCCCAAACGCCCTGATCAGCCCTGCTCTGTGCCTGATAGGGGGGAGCTCCCCAATCCCCTGATTACCCTGCGGCTCTGTGTGTGACAGGGGGCAGGGCCACAACCTCCCTATCTGCCCTGCTCTGTTCGTGACAGGGGAAGGCGCCCCAACCCCCTGATCAGCCCTTCTCTGTGCCTGATAGGGGGGAGCTCCCCAATCCCCTGATTGCCCTGCGGCTCTGTGTTTGACAGGGTGAGGCCCACCAACCCCCTGATCGGCCCTGCTCTGTGTGTGACAGGGTAGAGCCATAACCTCCCCATCGACCCTGCCCTGAGTGTGACAGTGGCGGCGCCCCAACCCCCTGATCGGCCCTGCTCTGTGGGTGATAGAGGGTGGCTCCCCAACCCCCCTCCAGGGGCCTTGCTCTGTGTGTGACAGGGTAGAGCCATAACCTCCTCATTAGCCCTTCCCTGAGTGTGACAGGGTGCAGCACCCCAACCCCCTGATCCGCCCTGCTCTGTGTGTGACAGGGGGGCGGTGCCCCAACTCCCCTATCGGCCCTACTCTGTGAGTGACAGGGGGGAGCTCTTTCAACCCCCTGATGGGCCCTGCTCTGTGCGTGACAGGGGGGAGCTCCCCAACCCCCTGATCGACCCTGCTCTGTGTGTGACAGGGTACGGAGCCCCAACCCCCTGATCGGCCCTGCTCTGTGCGTGACAGGGGGGAGCTCCCCAACACCCTGATTGGCCCTGCTCTGTGCGTGACGGGGTGGCCCCGCAACCTCCCCATCGACCCTGCCTTGAGTGTGACAGGTGGCGGTGCCCCCAACCCCCCCAATATGCCCTACCCTGAGCGTGACTGAGGGTAGCATCGCAACCTCCTGATCCACCCTGCTCTGAGCCTGACCAGGGGCTGCACCTAGGGATTGGGCCTGCCCTCTGCCACCCGGGAGCAGGCCTAAGCCAGCAGGTCGTTATCTCCCGAGGGGTCCCAGACTGTGAGAGGGCACAGGCCGGGCTGGGGGACCCCCCTCACCCCACCCCCCCAGTGCACAAATTTTTGTGCACTGGGCCTCTAGTATATATATATATATATATATATATGTGTGTGTGTATATATATATATGATAAAATGGGGCAATTTGTACTTTTGAGAGATTGAATGTTTGGTGTGAGCACTAATATAGTAGGATAGTGTAGAAACATGTGAATGCATATAGACAAAACCTTTTAAAGGGCTGAATATAAAAACATATGGAACTTGTTTTATATCAAAAGTTAATGGTGAGTTATTTTTACTTTTAGTATTATAATATCTACAGACAGACCAAGAAATTGGTAAGCTCAAAAGCCTATAATAGTTTAATTATTTATTTCAGAAAGGCAAGAGGAAAAACTTAGATCAATGGCAGGGAACTGGGATTTTCAGGAAAAATTCACACCACAAATGATCTAACAAACGTTTTAGCCTTCTACTAAGTTAGTCTCAGACAAGCTGCTCCCAAAAAGATATAATCAAATGAGGAAAGCATCAGCATAAAGACGCAAGCCACCACCCTTCCTCAAATCACTGGAAATTAAATTATTTCCAGTAGTATCTGAGCAGATATCTCTGTAAAAGATAAAACATGTTTCTCCTTAAATAAATGACACCACCTATGATTACCAGGATCATTTTAAGCCATCAAAGAGTCTTCAAAAAAAAAGATAGGTTAACCTTCAAAATGGCTAAATTTTATGCTGTGACCCAACTATGTGAGACACTGTGAACATTTTCTATACTTAATATCATGAGCGATTAAGCTAAGTGTGTTCCCACATGATTCATATCTTACATATGATGTGTATAGTATACAGTATAGTATCACATGTCCATACATGTTTGTGTGGTATATATAACATAAAACTCCTCTTTGCATCCAAATATGCATATGGATATATCCAGTTCCAAATTCTGCATAAATATTCTATACTTGGATAGCATTCCAATTCCTACACAAAGCTAGTACAATTGTGATCTTCATTAAGAGCGACACAAATTGTTTTTGTTGAGTAGTGTGTCTGCCTTGTGTTTTACAAGGACTAAAAGTCAGGGAGAAGAAAGGCTGCCAGATGGACGCTGAATGCCCTGTGCCTGGCAGGCCCCAGAGTAGCATGATTTAAATCTCTCTAGACACTGCCATTGTGTGCTCTTGCTCTACTATTTATTATTTAGCAAGCAAGGTATAGTTACTACCCAAGAAATGCTTTATACCTGGAAAATGGATGACAGCTAATTCAGTTATCGCCTTCCTTAGAAGTAATATTTGCATTTTTCAGGTGGAAAGTCATTCAAAATTATTTTGCTAAAATAGGTTCAAATGTTTCTCTGGGTAGTCTCAGAATTCCTTAGACTTTTTATAATTTGTAGGGCAATATGTCTCTCTTTTAAAAATAATTAGATAATTCATTAAATAAATAATTAAATATCAGGGGTGGAAGCGTGGAGTGTAATATAGTAGACTTAGAGTAAGGATTTCACAATGCATAATTTCCTCTCCCTGACCCAGAAAATTCCAGTTTAGGAAACATGTTGTATATATCAATAGTGTCCTGTAATTGGCCACTGATTTGAGTTAAAAATGTAATATTGATAAGGGATCTCTTATGTTAGTGTAAAAATATGAATAGTAATCACATCAGACTAAGAAAGTAGGAGTTAATTTTAATGGTATGTACAAATTTAATACTTCACAATTTATTTTAAAGATGGATTAATATAAAACCATTATTTACTCAATAAAGCAAAAATGAGGTAGCACCTATAAAATATGAACATAAAAATGATATGTAAACACATCAAATTGAAGGGGAATTTGAAAATAATATATGTAAACAATAAGTTTTCATTTGCTTATCAAATAATGTCCTTCTAGTATTAAAAGTATTACCCAATTACTTGAAATACTTAAAAATCCAGAGAACCTTCATAGATATTTTTACTTAATGGAACTGTGATAAAAAATAATTTGGCTCACCAACTTATTTTAATATTCAGAATTATGCTACACAAAATAAATCAATCAGAAAAAACTAAGAACCATATGATTTCACTTATTTGTGGGATGTATAACTGAAACTCATAGACATATACAACAGTATGGTATTTACCAGAGGGAAGGGGGAGGGGGTAGTAGAGAGTAAGGAGGCCAAATATATGGTGATGGAAGATGATTTAATTTTGGGTGGTGGACACACAATGCAATATACAGATGATGTATCATAGGAATGTACACTTGAAACCTATACAATCTTATTATCCAATGTCACCCAAATAAATTTAATTTAAAAATGAAAGGATGATTATTACAATTTAATATTTATTACTGAGGAAGAATCAGATTAATAACACTGTTTACTGAGCTTCTTGAAAAAAAATAATGTGTATTTTAGATTTTGTTTGTTCGTTGCTCTTCAGGCGAGAAATGACATACATGCAGACAATGTACATGAGAAAGATGTTAGAATGACATATATGTCAACAAATGAAATATATGTTATCTAAAAATCATGCTGAAAAATGATACAGTAAATAGTTTCAACAGCTACTTTTTGTGGGTGGTTTTCCTTGACACAACATCTCTCCAGGTTGTGATTCGGCATCCTTTTCTGATGCATTGCTGCACTGGCCTTGTGTGATATTCTGAAATGTTCAAATAATTCATTATGTAAAAGATATTCCAAGGAAGGAATTAAAATTATTTTGCCTCAAAAATAACCTCTGCAACAAACTTTCATTTACAAGCAACCCCATTTACTAGTAATAGACAGAAAAGTAATGAGAAAGAAATTGGGAAATTGTAGGCCATTAGATCACAATAAGAGTTATCGTGGCTCCTAGCTGAGCAATATCTCCCAAATTCAGAATGATAAGCATTTTGTGTTCTTTTATGAGATGGTAGCTAGGTATAGGTATGGGCACAAGAGGAGACAGAGATGAGGCTCAGGGGAACAAATTTTGTTGTCTCCACTGGTCCTAGAGTCATGGTACCTGGGAAAGAACACACTAGGATGGTCTGGGGCAGAGGGCAGGTGGAAAAGGAGCCTTTTATTGGGGTTTCCTTGGGAAAGGCAGGTCAGTATAAATAGTTGAGGATTGACTAGTTGGAATAATTTTGGGGAACTATCTTTTGTTCCCAAAGTTAAAAAAAAAAAGTCACAATTAAAAAAAAAATGAATGAAAATGTTCTATATTCCGTATTCTCCAAGTCTCCCTTCTATATTTTCTAGAGACATTTGTGAGGTAATTAATTCTTGCATTATATAACCTTAATTTTGGTTTTATTTTACCTTCATATTTCTAGTATAAAAAACAAATTAAAAAATATAAAGCCATATAATATTTAGCAGTGTAAAATTATAAATCTATGGAGTGAATGAAGAAAACAATATTTCTCATTTGGGAAGACTGTTGGACAAAGTCATTGATGCTGTTCAGTTAGCCCAGAAAAATGCTGCAAGGAGGGGGCCTGTGGGAGTGAAGAAGAGATAGTTCAGCTTTGGGGGCTAGAGAGAATGTGAGTTTAGTTTTGGGGGGTAGAGAGAATGTGCAAGGAATCAAATTATAGGGAAGATCGCTCAGTCAGAAACAGTTAATCCTATTAAGAGAATGAAAATGCAACTCTATGCTGAATTAGGGAAGACCTCTAATGGAAATTTACTGATCTAGGACTTCTGAGAATGGGGGCAAGTAATCAAAAGCTCTTTAAAATGGTATTACTATCATGAAAATAATGGACACAAAAGTTTCAAGCAAACATGCTTAATTTTACACAGTAAAACCTTATTTTTATAAGGTTCATCTGATTTGTAAATGATGATCATCGAATTTACAAGTTTGTTTTTTTGTAAGTAACTTTTGGAAATACTATTAATTCTTGTTTCCACTTTTAATTTTCAGACTACCTATTTAGATATTCATAACATAAAAATTGTTACATGAAAAGTAACAATGGAAGCTTATTTGAATCAGAGTATTACCCCAAAATGTAAGCAGGGGAGGAATTTCTCATTCATAGAAACTATTGAGCGCCCAGCAGGTGTGGCTCAGTGGTTGAGCATTGGCCCATGAACCAGGAGGTCATAGCACATGCCCTGGTTTCAGGCTTGATCCCCAGTAGGAGAGTGCAGGAGGCAGCCTATCAATAATTCTCTCTCATCATTGATGTTTCTAACTCTCTGTCCCTCTCTTTTCCTTTCTCTAAAATCAAGAAAAGACATAATTTTAAAAAAGAAATAAACTATTGAGCATATGGGCTCTAACTGATTAGATTTAGAATCTCGGATCCTTACGTATCTAAGGAAAGACAATTTTCATAACATGGGCAAAAATAAATAAATAGATAGACAAATTCAGGTAAGAAAAATATAAGTATTAGGTAATAAAACAATATGGACAGGAACAGCTGAGAGAAACTAAACAAACACTTGAACATTTTCACCTTCAAAGTGGAAGCTCTTCTATTATACATGGATTCTTCCAAATAGTTTGATTACCGATGGGGAGTGGTCCTCATCCCACCTGTTGCTTGTTGGAGTGGAATTCTTGCGATATCCAGAGGCAAAAAAATTTCTGAGACTCACATGGAGACCAAGTGATTTTTATTTCTGTGCAATTACATCCCCGAGTTTCCTAGGTCCTCTCTCCCCCAGGCCCACTTTAGAAGTGTAGCTGGTGCTTCAGCAGAGCTAAAATCAGAGCCAATGTCCAGAGTTTCTGTTCCACGTTGGAGCAGTGTCCAATCCAGTATCAGACTCTTTTAGCTTGTGTTCCCCACTGCAGTCCATCAGTCCATTGCATGTGGGGTCTACAGGGCCACATGGTTATGGAGGAAACGTGGGCAAATTAAAGGAAGCAGGAATGAGAGCCCATGAACCAAGCACCACAAGAGAGAGCCAAGAGAGCGAATTCCTTTGTTTGGGGCATTATGCATCCCCAAATTATCACATGTTTGGAGTGGCCATGTCCATTCTGGCTCACCATCTCTGTCCCTACGTGTGACCGACAGGCACCTTCCCTAGTCACCCCAACTTTACTGTGCATGCATCTATCTCCCCTTTGTTGTACCCCTTCCCCCAGTGATCAGCAGAGGATGGGCCAGTGGATCCCTGGGGAGTGCAAAATTGCAGCTTCCTTGTGAAGCTTCCCAAATGACAGGCCTATCATGTCTGGTTTCCCTTTACTCCTTTTCTATTATTAATAACTAAGTAAAGTTTGAGTGGCTTTGGCCAGCATTGGACTAACATATTTCCAACTTCTCATAAGAAAGAGGAGTTTCCTTGTCTCGGTTCCAGCTTGAAAATTCTGATGGGGTGGTTGTGATTTTTCCAGCTTGCTTACTGTTTGCACCCTTAAACCAAGCAGTGTGGTTCATGGGATAGGATTCAGGGGTCTCACATAGTAAGTGAAATTGAACAAAAGAATGGTGTCTGGGAGGGGAGGTTACTGAACTCAGTGCCTTTGCTGGAATCCTTGTCAGCCATCCAGCTTCTCTAAGTTATACTAGTATCTACTAAGTATGACTCAGTGTTTCTCTTTCTTACCAGATGAGGTGCCAGAGATCAGCCTGCTATTTTTCCCGTGGTTGTTATTTTCTTTGAATTATTCTCGTCTCCTAATTTGATTTTATCTAGAGTCATTTTTCCTGTCTTCCAGTCTTTCCTGATGATCTGGAAGTAAGTGCTTTTGATATAGGCATTTTTACCTGTTATCTGTATATGCAAGGAGGAAATATAAGCTCCTTCAGGAGGCAAATCATGAATATTCTTGAGGTATGTTAACTGTAACCTGGCCATCTATATCTATTTTGCAGCTCACTCTATCAATGTAGCCTCTAGACAGGGAACCTGGGACAGCTAGAGACGGAAATGAGGCCAAGCTGGTTTCCCCTTCTGTGATTTTCCACTTGCTCCCTGGGACCCATGATTGAAATGTTTGATCAGATATTTACATTGTTGCCTAGTATTTTTCTGGCATTCCCAGTTGTCTTTTGTTCAGAATGACTCTCTGAATTCTATATATAATTCTCTATATCCATCTGTGAGACCCACACAGTTCATGACTTTCCTCAGCCTTTTCAGTCCAATTTTTCACAATTTATAATTGAAAACTGGATGCTAACAGTGCTGTTTAGCTCCTAGAGGACAAAACTGGTGTCTAATTGTCAAAAATACTTAAACACACCTGATGTTGACAGCACCTGTGGATGCCACCTATGGAGACATGATAAAGATATTAAAGTTTGTGAATAAGTGAAGTACTAATTCATAGTTGGTAATTTTACATGCTCGATCTTGGCTCTGAACATATTCATTCAAAAATTATTTTTAACTTTATAGAAAGGCAAAGAAATAATAATAAAACTCATTGCCCAGGCTAATCAACAAAGAAATATATTTACATTTAATGTAAATTTTACATTTTATAATAAATTCCTTTGTCTACTTGCAGTGACCAGCATAATGGATTGCCCAGTCATCCCATTTTATTGTTGTGAAATGTAACAATTGTGAAAATGATTTTTGACCTCTGTTTTCCATTTATACGCTTCTACCAATTCACCAGGACATTGACCATGATAGTAAATTAAAGGAACATTTAGGTGCTGCCATTAATTCTCTGTTTCACAAAAGCTGGCTGTCTACCTTCTATATGATCTGTGCTTCTTGTGTAGTGAATACAAGAAAATAGATAACCTGGAGTCCTTCCGAAGAGAACTTTCCATTGTACAAGAGCTCCTAGGATTTAAAATGGTACTAAAGTAAAATCGAACAATCTAAGAATTTTAGGCTTCCAGAATCAGGCTCATGTAAGCAGATTGCCTCATTAAGGATGTTTAGCAATCTCAGTAATTTGTCTGTGGGTATGTGATCTATAATTAGTATTTTGCATTTTGAGAAGAATATGTATTCTCCCAAATAAATATAAATATAGGAGACTTGGGATATATAAAATCCTTATGATAAGAGGTTGGAGAAAGGAAGTAGCTAGCATTCAGTATGTCCCTAGAAACAATATAACACAGTAATTTCACAGAGCTAAGCACTTAATATCCCTATCAGCAATATCAATATTCATATTGGTCATTCCCTACTTACTTAAGTAATAACCAAAGTAAGTGACAATTTTCCTTATAATGAATACAGAAAAAAAATGTTTGTGGGTAAAGGAATAATGAATCAAATTCCAAATTTATCATTAAATGTTTTTTATTATTCAAATTAAAATGTAAAATATGTATATCTCAAATGTTTACATGTTTTCAGCCATAAGGTAAACTAACAATAATTAGTATATGTTGAGTAATGACAGGGCTAATTAAGACATGTGAGAGATTTATTCATTGTGATTATTCAACTTTTGGGGAAAGTATCAATAATACCATATACAACTGCTGTTAAATTCAATCTTGTAGGTACAAATCAAAATTTTACAAATAGAGCATATTAAACAGATGTACTGTCTTCCAGGTGTAAGGTTTATAGAAGAAAAGATCATTTCCAATCTCATTTCACTTGTAATTGAACACTTGCCTGTGAGGATAAATTTTCAGTGAATTGCACCGTGACATATTCATGATTCCAGTTTCCTTAAATGCTGTCTTAAGTAATTGCGTGAAATATTCGCTTTCATTCCTCTCTGGGAAGCTAAGATTTTATGTCAAATTTCAATAGGTTGGAAATATTGAGGATGAAACTAGGCTCAAATTGTGGTACAATGCTTGTTCCAAACAGTAAAGAGAACCACATTTAACACACAAACCCTAGAAACCACACACCATTGATCTATGCATGTTTTCCCAATAGGATGGAATATGGTGAAAACAAGTATGGCACTTTATTTTCCTTGGATTTACAGAAAGACAAATCTTATAATTTTCTGTGATGTGATCTTAAATCTATTAGTTAACTATGGGTTTCATCAACACTTTCATTTTCTGTCAAAACTAATACAGTCATTCTCCTTTGATAGTGCCAGAGAAACTATGAAATAGGATAAAGAGTTTTTACTTGTTGTTCCCCATTATATTAGGTATTAAATATTTTACTGGAAATAAAAAAAGGCCTAGCTGGTTTTCTCAGTGGTTAGAGCATCAGCCTTTGGACCGAAGGGTCATGGGTTCTATTCTAGTCAAGGCATGTACCCTGGTTTCAGGCTCCATCACCAGACCCAGTCAGGGCAAGTGCCAGAGGCAATCAATCGATGTGTCTTTCTCACATCAGTGTTTCTCTATCTCTGTCTCTTCCCCTCCATTCCATTCTCTCTAAAATTCAATGGAAAAATATCCTCGGGTGAGGATTAACAACAACAAAAAGAATGCTTATTTGTTTGGTTGTTTATTTATATGTATCTGTGTGTTTATTTTTGGCATTTCAACAAGGTCAGAAAAGGTGAAAATTTCTGCTTAATCTTTCAAGGATAATAATTTAAGAATCAAGTAGCCAATGCCTGCATTCTATTAGGAACTCCTGATAAATAATATTTGACTGATATGACCTCAAACTTCCCTCCTCTGCTTTATTCTGCAAACTTCTCCATCCATGCCCTCCATTATTTATCAAGCTACTCAGTGTCTTCCCAGTCCAAAATATTTTCTTCCAAACGTCTTTGAACATTTATCTTAGGTTAATAAAGTCTCTTTCAAGGTTCCAACCTCTATTGTCACATAAAAATCAATTTCCTTCCTTTCACATGTAATCATTATTTTATTCTTCACAAGTGTTTTGTTTGTTTGTATTTTATCATTACATTTTCACCATGTCACTCAGAGTTCACTGTACAAAACTGACTTTTGTACATTGCAGGGGTCAGTTCTCTTTAACTCACTTTGTACAGCATCTAACAGAAGCAGGCATGTGCTTCATAAATGTGTGATGCTGATGGCAACAACTGTTTGCAGTGCTGGTGTTATTAATAATTCAGAAAAATCTGGGAAGGTATTCATGTATCTTTTAATGGATCCCAAGTGGAGAAATCATTAACATACTAAGGTTATAAAAGTCAGGGCCTGTACACATAACAAGGTAATAACACAACAGCACAAATATAGGAAGCGTTTCCATCAGTTACTTTTATAAGTACTAAACAAAAATACTCTTGGAGACATCAGAATTTTCTCACTTAGCAGATTTGGGGGGTTAGGATAACAAAGATCTGAGAAATTACAAAAACAATCATTTAAAATTTTTCTCATAGATTTACCACTAAAATCTTGAAACTTCTGTTAAATTGCCAAGATTGTTTAAAAAGTTTAATTATTTTTTAAAATTTAACTTTGTTGTTGAAAGTATACAGGCCCCCATCTACCCCCATTGACTGCTTCTAGTCCACCCCAGGCCTTCACCGCACTATTGTCTGGGTATAAGGGTTATGCCTATATGCATATAAGTTCCTTGGTTAACCCCTTCCCATCCACCCCCACCTTCCCTCTGAAACTCATCAGACTGTTCCATGTTTCTATGTCTTTGGATCTATTTTGTGCATCAGTTTATTTTGTTCTTTAGATTCCATGTATGAGTGAGATTATGTGATACTTACATTTATCTGACTGACTTATTTCACTGAGCATAATACTCTCCAAGCCCCTCCATGCTGTCTCAAAGGGTAAGAGACCCTTTTTTGTTTTGTTTTGTTTTGTTTTGTTTTGTCTTGTTTTGTTTTGTTTTGTTTTACTGCTGCATAGTATTCCATAATGTAAATGTACCACAACTTTTTCTTCCACTTCTAGGAATATATCCCAAGAAACCCGAAACACCAATCAGAAAGAATATATCCACCCCTATGTTCATAGCAATGCAATTTACAATTGCTAAAAAGTTTAATTCTTGATGTCAGCCTGACTTAAGCATTTCATTTCTGATTGTATTAGAGTTTCTTTTAACTATTTACTTATTTTTTGAAATCAATATAAATATTAAAAAATGCCTCTTCTTCTTTTCTACTTATTGCATCCTTCTTTTCTTCCTATAGCTTTAAAAATATTTTAAACTTATTTGACACATTATGGTAGTTTTTGAACTTTCCTTACAAATTTTTTTACACAGCTATTGATACTAAATAATAAACCCAAACTCACCTGCATACAACCATAACCTTTTTGTCTCTTGCACATGAGTCACCTGGAGTGGTTCTGCATAGTCCAGGTGAGGGGTCTGCAGTTTGTCAGATCTTGGCTCTAGGGATGGGTTGAGTTTAGATTTGCTTTATGTGCCTTCATTCTGGGACTCATGTTGAAAGGGAAACAGCTACCCAACAAGTTCTTCTAATGATCAATCACCAGAGCTGCATAGTTGAACCAAATATCTTGGGCACAGTAAAGCCTCTGCTTGTATCATATCCACTAGAATTCTATTGGCCAAGGCAAGCTTATATGGGTTAGCCAACACCAAAGGGTGGGAAACTGTACTCCACCCACAGTGAGAGAGAGAAGAGGGTGAAGACTTCATTTAAAATATCCGGACTATCTCAGAGCAGAATCATTTTTTATTCACACCAAGTCTCCTGTGGGAATCAACATAATAAACAGATTATAAAGATACTTTATAGGTATGTATTAATAAGTTAAATCCAAACATCTATTTTTGGTAATCTCATCAATAAAATGCAGGGTACCAGATGGTGAGTCTGGGTTTAACAAATGACCACAAGAGAAACTGAAATAGAGAAGTTTATTCCTCGCAGGTCCTGGAGAAAGTACACTTTGAGGAGCCACAAGGGGAGGTTAAGGTAAAGTGCAGAGAGAGCAATAGGACCTGGGGCCCATGCCTTTTTTAGGGTCTGTGGGTAGAGTACTTTGGGGTTCCTGGCCTAAGTCCTAATCAGTCCATTCAAATCAGAGAGGGGTTTTGGTAAGCTCTCTGGGGTTTTATCTAAGGGGCATAAAAAGCCTTGAGGCCTTGGGAGGCAGGGGAGACTACTGATCACAGGGCTGTTGGGGAAGTCCTGTCAGAGATGGACATCTGCTTGTGACTCTGTGGCGGTGATCTCAGGCATGTGCTTGCAGGAGGGGCTACTGTTGGATTAAGGTCCCTGCAGGACACTTGGCCAAACAAAAAAAATGCCCAGGCAGCAGTACCATGGAGAATCAAAGCTTATGATTCTCAAAATGTGGGACTTAGGCCTAAGATTTCAAATAAAGCAATGGACTTTTATAACACATCACTTTCTTGCTTGTTGGAAATTCATGTAAACTCTACAAAGACGGACACAACCATTTGAAATTGGGAAATCAGGAACATAGTTACACATTATTGAAAAAAATTGTGGTTCAGAATATACAGGGTGAGACAAAAGGAGGTTTACAGTTATAAACAGTTTATTCTTGTATTGTTATGTATTAACTATTGTATTATTTTTCATATGAACAACTATAACCTACTTTTGCCCCACCCTATAAAATACTATCACATATCATCAGGTCAGAATTCAAACAGAAAAAGAGGAAGAAAAACTAAGCTCCTGCAATGCTAAAATCTTCATACCTAATAAAGCATTTCAAAGATATATATATTATATATATATATATATATATATATATATATATATATAATCCTCAATGACAAGAAAAGGGAACTTTTACTCTGAGGTCTGATAAGTAAATAAATAAATACAGTCTATTAATGATTTTTTTCCTGTTTTAAAATACACAGAACAATTTTTAAAGATGAAATCTCAATTATAAATATAGGGCATGCCTGGAAGATTTTTAAGGAAGCCTCAGGCTCCATGTAACAAAATGGGAAGATGTTACTCTTTCTTGATTTCAGAAATTTCTGGAAAACATAGCCAGGATCAGTCATTTCATCCAACATTTTAATTTGTCAGGGAAATCCCTGGCTTTAAAGCTTTAAAAATAACTATTATTGAGAGAGAGAGAGAGAGAGAGAGAGAGAGAGAGAGAGAGAATATAAATAAGTTGAATTGCAGTAGTCTCCCTTTATCTGTACTTTGGCTTTCCAGGGTGAACTGTAGTCCAAAAATATTAATCAAAAAGTTCTAGCAATAAACAATCTATATGTTTGAAACTGTGCACCATTCTGAGTAGCATGATGAAATCTCACGTCGTTCCTTTACATCCCACCTGAGATATGAATAATCCCTTTCTCTAATGTCTGCATTGTATATGCTCTGTGTCCTCCAGTCACTTTGTAGCCATCACAATGATCAGAGATGGCCTCCCGAAGGTCCACCTCTAACTGCTGTCACCTTGGGGAGTAGATCTTCAACCTATGGATTCAGTCCATAGCCATACAATACCATTAATGCCTTCAAGATGCTTATCATTGAATGAGAAAGTCATGTAAACTATTGCACACAGCAGTTAGTGTTATATCACTAAAAAGATTCATTATCTGTGATAGTGTAGAAGAGAATGAGAATATTAAATAAATTATGTATCCTTAAAGAACACAGAAAATGATGAGAATGAATAATGAAAGATTTCTTATATCTTCCAGAGATAAGATTTATTCTCAGTATCTCCAGAAAAATAGAAATGCCAGAATGTCTTAGTTTCCAGTGTATTCCCGTTCTCCGTGTCAGTTACTTATCTCTGCTGACACGAAGTCCCCTGCATTCCCACAGGAGAGTGAAGATGGGACTGGGAGGGTGAACCATATAAGTGTGGGCAGATCACTGCATTCACCCCAGTCATAACAAGATGTGGCAATAGAGTCACTGAACCTATCCTGACATCATCCTGAAGTTAAGTCTCCTGATACATAAAAGAGCACTGGCATGGATTACTATTTACCAAACTATGGTTCACAAGCTATAGAGTCAGTGAGACCTCCAGGTAGAAACAACTACAAATGCAGGCAAAATACAACAAAAATCCTCACAATGGACGAAAATCCTTACTGGATGCTACTACCAACCCTGATAACTCTCCTCTACCTATCCCTGTTACTGTTCTCTAACCTCATCTCTCCCAGCTGTTCTTTTTGTTCATTCTGCTCAGTTCCCTGCCACACACTGTCCTTGTTCCTGTTCTTTGCATATCCCAGACAGGCTCCTGCCTCAGGGCCAAAGACTGCTTGCTTTGTTGGGTACACTCTTCCCCCAGATATGGGTATGGCCACTCCCTTGCCTCTTTTTGGTCTCTGTTCAGAGGTCACCTTCCTAATGATATCTATTATGATCAGATTGAATGACTAACATTACAACATGCCCAGCCTAACTTTTTTTTAAAATATATTTTATTGATTTTTTACAGAGAGGAAGGAAGAGGGATCGAGAATTAGAAACATCGATGAGAGAGAAACACCAATCAGCTGCCTCCTGCACACCCCCTACTGGGGATGTGCCTGCAACCAAGGTACATGCCTTTGACCGGAATCGAACCTGGGACCTTTCAGTCCACAGGCTGATGCTCTATCCACTGAGCCAAACCAGTTAGGGCTCAGCCTAACTTTTTATAACACATCGCTTTCTAGCTTGTTTGGAAATCCATGTATTACTAAGATTATTCTATTTTACATGTCTCCCTGAGCTATAGTGTAAAATTATGTGTGGTATAATCACAAGGGGGCACATCTTTGTTGGTTGTAGTGGTGTGGTGGTTAACTGATACACTCTATACTGATACACCAGTGCCTGCCTGGTACACAATGTGGACTTAAAATATTTAAATATTTGTTTAATAAATGATTATGTGGTAAACAAAAGAATGAGTATTTAAAATAAATTTACTTTTTTAAGAAAGTAATTGCAACTTTTAGGTGCTAAAGTACAGGGTTATAGAAACCAGAGGTGGGGTCTTTGAGAAGCAGTGATCTTGTTAAAACAGCCAGATTCTTACCTTAAGAGCTGCGTAAAGGTCAGAAGACAAAGCTTATGATTCTCAAAATGTGGGACTTAGGCCTAAGATGTTCATATAAAGCAAACACAGACTAGAAAATTTTAAAATAATAACAGTTGCTGCCTAGTGAGCTGGTAAAAGTAAACACAAATTGTCTTTGGAAGGAAAACTCTTCGCAGTTGTATTATTCTGCTCAGGCTACTATAACAAAATAGAACGGGCTGTGTGGTTTAAACAACAGCTAGTTACTTCCCAATTTCTAGTGGCTGGAAGTCCAAGAACAAGGCACCTGCATGGTCAAGTTCTGGGAGGGCCCTCTTCCTGGTTGGCTGACAGCACTTTCTCGCTGTGTCCTCTCATGGTAGAGAGATCCGGAGAAAACAAGCTTCTTGGTATCTCTTCGTATCGGGGCACTAATCCCATTGACCAAGGCCCTGCTCCCATGACCAAGGGCCCCACCTCCAAATACCATCACACAGGAGTTAAGGCTTTAACATGTGAATTTGGGGAAGACACAAAAAATTCAGCTTAGAGCAGCAGTATTTTCAAAGATACTATTCTCTTGTTGCTTTCTCAAAAATTAATTCTTTAAATATTTAAACACTCATTTTTATTATTTATCCATGAAGTGCAAAGTGTGTGTCTTGCATATTTGATTCTGCTTTTTATTTATTCCAGTGGCATAGTCCAGTGGTTTGTTCGCTCATGTGTTTTGTGATCTCTTGTTGTTCTGAGCTCATAGCCCTTTAAATTTCATCTGGAGGAATATTTTGAGTCCTTGCTTTAAGAATATTTAAGAAAGTTCTTCTGAAGAATTTATGTATTTGTTCTACCCAAAAGCCAATGTGACTGCCATGCTATCACCACTTCTTATGCAGTTCGTGCTCTGAGATGTTTGGGATTCCACAGGTGATTACAGGTTGCATAGGAACATGAGATTGGCTTCTTGTGATTAAGATATCACATGACAGATCTTTTCCCATCTACCTAGAGTTCAGATCGAAACAAGCAAGTTTCCATCCTATCCCCTTTGGGGTGTGTGTGTGTGTGTGTGTTTGCGGTGCTCACACTGAGGTGGGTCACAGGCCTTGTCCATTGCCCCATCCTTCAGCCCATCACAATGAAAGCTCTAGGACCTGGGGAGTCTGTAGAAGACCCCAGAGAATCATCAACTTTAGCACCTGCTTATTTCCCTGCGATAACCTAATGTTTTTTGTCCTTTGATGATATTTCTTTCATTTGTTGCTAACTCAGCTGGGTTTTTCTAGGATAAAGGTTTTTTTTTTTTCCAGGATATTCAGTTTAGTCATCGTTCCAGAAATGGAAGCTGTTTCATTAACTTTTCAAACTTTCTTCCTAGTCTCTGAAAGACTAAAAAACTAACGGAGCCTCTCCCATTTCTTTTCTTAAGAAAAGAAGTATTTCACATATCCATCATGTTAAATGACTATTTTTTTCAATGTTTTTTGGCCTTACACCTGGTCAGGTTGTTGTCTTTGAGTTTTGAGAATGAATTATCCTGATTTTAGGAAAGTAGTAATAGCCAGATTTTATAGCTCTACCTCAGTTTTTCCACTGGGAACTGTGGATTCTTGGGGGAAAGCAGCAAAGCAGTTTCTGAATTCCTATGCTTTTGGGAAGAAGAAGGAATGAAAAGGAAATTAAGCACTTACAGTTAGAAAATTTCCTATTACTCTTGCCCTAGTCACACTGCAGAGAAGAATTCAATTTAACCTTTCATCAGTCCTGGCAACACTAAACACAAAACACATTTTCCTTAGAAGAGTCTGTTCTATCAACAGCAATTGTTTTCTCAAGTGTGGAAAACACAGGAGTGGATAGGGAAACATGGAAAGGCAAATATGGGGAATAGGAACTAATATAGAAAAAACATCTTTTATTTCTTTCTCAAAATATAGGAAGGCTCTAATAAAAGGGCCACATGTGTGTGGTTTATATTTGCTATGTTATATTAAAAAATTGCTCTCCTTAGGAGGCAAGTATATGTACATAGGGACACTAATCAAAACCACTAATAATAAAAGTTGAAATGAACCCATTTTAATGTTTCAAGAATGGCATACTGTATAAAAATCTTTGAACTGTATGGAAGCAGATTTGATTCAAAGAAGTAATTGTAGGGATGAGCTTTTACTGCTAAAGGCTTACTATCCTAATTAAGCAATATGTCATATTAATATCCCTAGATAGTGGCTTTATGCAAATTACTATTGCATACTATTTACCTACATATCTACTGGTCTCTACAAAGGAGCTTACACTCACTCATACTTGCATTATAGAGAATAAAAAAGGCAAAATTAAAGAAAACTTTCTCAAGTAGAAAATGTTGTCTTAGATAAGGTATCTTAGATCCAAAGTATGGGAATCAGAAGGGAAACTGGCTTCAGATGTGCTAGCAACCGTGGGCAAACTACGGCCCGCGAGCCGGATCCGGCCCGTTTGAAATGAATAAAACTAAAAAAAAAAAAAGACCGTACCCTTTTATGTAATGATGTTTACTTTGAATTTATATTAGTTCACACAAACAGTCCATCCATGCTTTTGTTCCGGCCCTCCGGTCCAGTTTAAGAACCCATTGTGGCCCTCAAGTCAAAAAGTTTGCCCACCCCTGTGCTAGAGCCATGGTTGGCAAACCGCCGCTCACGAGACACATGCGGCTCTTTGGCCCCTTGAGTGTGGCTCTCCACAAAGTACCACGTGCGGCGCGCACATACAGTGCGATTGAAACTTCGTGGCTCATGCGCAGAAGTCGGTATTTTGTGGAAGAGCCACACTCAAGGGGCCAAAGAGCCGCATGTGCCTCGCGGGCCGCAGTTTGCCGAGCCGCAGTTTGCTGACCACTGTACTAGAGTTAAGGATGCCCAAGCCACTGGACTCAGAAGGAGCTACCAGATCAGAAGTTAGGGGGTGGTGCTGGGAACAGAATCACTTTTAGTTCAGAGAGAAAGTCTAGTTGATGAGAACAGTGCTTTGTAAATTCTGAGATTGCCTTCAGTGCAGAAAAGTAAGTCTGAAAGGAAGCCCTCTGTGTGCTGAAAACAATCTATGAAATAATGAACTCAACACAGATAGAAAAAAAAGAGGTTTAAGTACCCTTTGCTTGTCAAGACCATCAATATTCACAAATATTCCAGCTGGTAATTCATTAATCCATTTATCAAATTTCTATTGAATCTGTTATGTATTACACGCTGCATTGGATGCTGACATACATCCAGTGAGACATAAGCAATTGAGCCCTCCCAGAGCTTAATGTCATTTAAAAAGTGTGTAGATGAAATCCAAGCAATGATCAGTCATGCGTATTGACCCTAGACCAGTGAAGAGAGAGGGCTGTTCTTGGAGTGGGATCCAGAGGCAGGACTGTGGAAGGAAAAGAGAGGTCTAGCCCAGGACCACTCCAGAAAGACATCAGGACACTAACCAGAGGACCCTAGCTGTAGATTCCCCTTGTGATGCACAAGTGTTAGTTCTGGGGAAGTGCGTAGAGTATAACAGGACAATTCTCCACTAAAAGAGTGCAGGGAAAATTTGGCGAGACCCAGATCGCTTTTTGAGAGGCAGCATTTGGAAAAATTTCCATTAGATCTATTACACTAAAAAGAGGGAAGTTTTATACTGATACCTGAGTAGGAATTGTTATTGTCACTTAGCTCTCAAGTGTGGATGTTTGATTTCTCTGCAAGTGTGCATGAGATAGTTAATCAACTAAGCCTTAGGGTTGCTGCAAACATGTTTTTCCCATAGATGATGCAGTTAGAGCAAGAGTCAAGTAGGAGCTCCAAGGAGGGTTATTGGTTTTGTAATAGGACATTGAAGAGTATCCTTGAATAAGGAGCTTCTGGGTAATGAAGACATTTCCTTGAGATACAACTCAGTTGAGTAGTCATCAAACACTGAAGAGATATTTTAAAATCTCCATCCACAGTCATGACATTGACCCACTGGTATTTTATATAGCCTTTTTCTTTGGAAGCTCATTTCATATATTACATCTGCAGAGATGGAGCCATATATAATAGAAGTAAAGCAAAATGATTTTTACTGCCACAATTTAGTTTTTAGTAATGGTTCAGCAACAACTAATTATCGGACAGAGGAGAGGATCCCAGAGTGAACCCCAATGGACAGAAAGAATCTCAAGGAGGCTGGGTGGTGCCATCGTTGCTCATGTGAGCCCTGAAGCCAAAGAGCAATAGTCTAAACACAGGCACAGCAATGAAACTTCAGGAAATCTGTGTGCTGTCCCTCTGTCTCCATAGCCTCACAAAAATAACACATATACAATTATAATTTTTTAAAATTAACAAGTTAGAATTGCTTACAAAAGAACAACCTTGCTGTTGCTGTGAGAATTGAGTAAAGCAGTGTGTGTGGAACACTGAGAGATGTCTGGCAGATAGCTAATATTTTCTGACTGATTTCATTCATGTTGTTCAACAGTATCCCAAATGCCTACCACCAAACACCCGCAAACAATAGCAGGTGCCTAATGTTGTTTGTTAAATCGCAATTTTCCAGGACAGATCGGTCAGACGGTTCCCTGGGTATTACTGACCAGGATTTTACATGACTTTCTTGAAATGCATCTTAAAGCCTCTAGAGATGCCTGAGGCATTGGCCCGTGTGATGACTCTCTGCTGCTAGGAGTATTGCAGCTAGTTCATCTGGCCAACCCAATGTCTCCGTTTCATTTCACTGCTTCATGTGAGTTGGCAAGGAACTTGGTTTTGTCAAAAAAACTAACAAAAAAACTGGAGCACTTGAACATCTATTGCCTATTTGCTCTGCATACTGATTTGTAATCACAACACATTTAGGGCATGTTAATACATGTTATACAGGGTTTTCTTTTCTTTTTTTAAAAATTGATTCCAGAATGTGGGGCCCAAAACATTTGCTTTTTCCCAGATTGGGGAACTCGGGTAACCCACACACAGATGCCTGAAAGTACAGAATGAAGAGTGGGAGCCCAGGGGGAGGCGCTGACTTGTTACAAACACACCTGAGGACAACAAGGAGAGAGCAGGTAACTACCTCTCATTGTCATGGTTAAAGACCAAGACTCCACTGTCTTTAATGTTGTTATGAAAACAAAATCCTTCACTCCTCACAACTCTACCTGCCCATGTTGTGTTGGTGGTTCAGCTACTCACAGCTGAGCTCCAACATTGGAGGTCCTGCTTTGATGTATTTTGGGGGCATTTCTCCCACCCTCCCAGGTAGTATGGAACCTCCTCAGGCACAGGTGACAGCTGCCTCATCCTTTCCTGTCAGTGCTTCATCTCATGCTTCCTGTGCAGCAAAGTCATGTGTGACAAACATTGTGCTAATGCTGGGGATTGGTGAGGTGCCAAGACAGATTGTCTTGTCACTAGTTGTTAGGCATGGCTGGAGGAGGACACTAAATGTTCTCTTCAGTGAATGGCATGGGGAGTCAGTCCAAATTTTTCCATCATTCAGAGACAGTTTGGCCCTGCTGTGTCTTCATGGTTTTTTCACTAATTAATTAATTTTTAATAAAACTTAAGAAGGGATGTCTTACTTCCTTATTAGTTATGTTTAGTTCAAGTCACTAAAAGAGTCAATTATTAGCGTCTGTGATAGTGGGCAAGTCCTGAATCTTGATTTAATTTAATTTTAATTCATTGTGCTGTATTTGAATAAGAAACAAACTATTTTGCACAAATATACAGATCTCAAATTGTAACATTACAATACAGAATGCAATACAGTGTCTATGTAAGTTTTTCTCACTGGGACAGGCCTTCTGTCACTTTTTGACATTTATGGTTATTAACACAATGAACCTGAGAAGTGCAGATTTTCCAGCTTCACGATTAGTAAATTCCTTTACAAATGAATGAAGGTACAGTCATCAAAAGGGGGAATAGTTGTCAAGTAGATGGCCCTGCCTACATTGTATTAATGTAAGAGACACAATGAGAGCCATGAGAAACTGTAGTTAAATGTTAGAAGTGTGGCCATTTTAGCTTTCTCAGACTTATGGGATGACATTGGTTAGTAAAATTATGTAGATTTCAAGTGTACAATTCTATAAT